>NC_058131.1:273854195-273972626 GCF_016433145.1 Gracilinanus agilis
CCTTCCTTCCTTCCTTCCTTCCTTCCTTCTTTTTCCTTTGTTGTGTATTGGTTTCAAGACAGAAGAGTGAAAAGGTCTAGGCAATGGAGGTTAAGTAACTTGCCTGGAGTCACACAGCTAGAAAGTGTCTAAGGTCAGATTTGAACCTAGGACCTCCCATGTCTAGGCCTGGTTCTCAATCCACTGAAACACCTAACCTGCCCCCCAAGGGTTTGTTTTTTTTTTAAGGCACTAGTGTTTAGGACAGTGATGGGCAACCTTTTGAGCTTGGTGTGAGAAATTTGACAAAAAAACGAGTATAAAATGGGTGTAGTGTCATTTTGAGGAAAAAAAACATAATTTCATGATATTTATAGTCTAAATAACAAAACTGTATAATTGTAATATATCACTGTATTTAGTAAACCAAAAACTAATTGTTTACCTTACCTGCTTAGTGACAGTTGCTTTGGCCTACAGACCTCCGGCACAGAGTGTCTACACTACACTACAGAAAATGTTTCATCCTCAGAAGCGGCCCCATACTTCTCTGCATGCAGCCTTGTGTCATAGAAAATGGCTATGCATGTCAGTGCTGACACATATGTCATAGGTTTACCATCAGAGGCTTAGGAGATCACGGATTTAGAGTGGGAAGGGACTTTAGAGGTCACAGGATGAGCGTCTGAGGGACCCCAGATGCCACCGAGTCCAATCTATTACTAAATAAGAATCTCCTCTATACTGAAGTGGGGAGGTCCTGGTTTTAAATCTGGCTTCAGACACTTCCTAGCTGTGTGACCCTGGGCAAGTCACTTAACCCCCATTGCCTAGCCCAGCAGTTCTTCTTTCTTAGAATTGATACTAAGCCAGAATGTAAGGGTTAAAAAAAAAAAGAACTTCCTTTACAGCATTCCCCCTAAGGGTTTATCTAAGCTTCACTTAAGGACCTTCTATTGGGAGTGAGGCAACTAAGAGGTGCAATGGATAGAGCTCCAGGCCTGGAATCAGGAAGATCTGAGCTCAAATCCAGTCTCAGACACTTAACTATAGCTGGACCCAACTGGAGAAGGAAATGGCAAACCATCCCAGTATCTTCGCCAAGAAAATCCCAAAAGAAGCCATAAAGAATCAGATGAACACTAACGACAATATTGAGAGTGAATGCATCACTTTTCAATGCCACTTCTGGGCCCATTTAATGAAGATTGACCTTCCTTGGAGCCTGGTCAGCCCCAAATCTGTTGCTTCTTGTTTTGGGCTCAGGAGCCAAGCAGAACAATGCTGATTCCTTCTTCCACATGGCATCTAGTCCAGTTGTGGAAACTGTGGCCCCGTGAGATGAATGACTTGTCTAAGGCCTTCCACATAGAAAGTAGGGGAGTTGGGACTCAGGTCCTCTGACTCCAAATTCAAAACCCTTTCCCACACACAACACTATGGGGGTCTATCTCCATCTCTCCAACCTTCTGGCCCAGCCGGTGCATTGCAGCCTTACACAGTCTCATTTGTGTGGAGCCTGAGGAGGAGGTTAGAGGGGGGGAGGCTGGCTGTCCTGCACTCCTCACCCAGCTTTCCATTCTCCTGCCCTGTTTTGGTCCCAGGGGAGCCCCCAGAAGCAGATGCAGCCACTGAACTCAAGCGGAACTCTCTGCCCAGCGGGTGAGGAGGGTGTCCATAATTTATCAGCTTCAAACCCAGCCTGGCCATTGTTTCCAAGATGGGAGGGGACTGGGTCCTGGCTTTTGACTTTTGATGCCTTTTCTCCCTCTCCACCCCCACCTTCCGGGGGAGTCAGTCTCAAAGTGGGCACCCATTTTCCGACACCCATAACACAATCAAGTGATAATAAAAATAATAAAACAAGCCTTCTATCTTCCTCCTGTATGGGTCCGTCGAGACTCCAGCCAAGCAAAGCAAATCTTATTTTCCCTAAACATTTCTGAGTTTAGTACAGGGTCTGTGGGACGGGACAAGAGACCGGGAGAAATCTCATGGAATCCTAGAATATTCGACGTCTTCTATTCCAACTCACTCCCCTCATTTTGCAGATCAGATGGGGAAAATGATAAGAGGTTGTGACCTGCTCAGGATCACATAACAAATCTGCAGCAGAGCAGGGACCCAAAACCAGGTTTCCTGACTCCCAGGCCAGTGCTCTTTCCCCTTCCTCTTGTCTCAGGACTTTAAAATCATTTCCTTCCCACAACAATCAGAGGCTCTCTGACTTGCTCTTCAAGAAGTTCATTGTCAGCAGGGCAAATGGAGCGGTCTAAGCTCTTCTCAGCAGGGCCGGGTTAACACAGTCAGCCAAGGAGAAATGGGCCTCTGGTTTCCCATACTCATTAATACGGCAGTCAGTGTCCCATGAAACATCAGATGGGACAGAGCAAGGCAGGGAAGGATCTCAAGTCTCCCAGCCCCAGACTGTCCCTGGTTGAATCAAGCCCCATTCCACCAGCACAATGATTCATGAATTGATTCTGAAAGCCTTTGTATCTTTAACCTTTCCAAGCCCTTTTCTCTTGTCCTATCTGGGGTAGGGCCTGGAAGTCAAGGAGGGAGGGCTGAGGGACTCTGGGGAGCCCCAGAACTCCCCCTGAAAGGCTCTGGTGCAGTGAACTCCATGAATCTGGGAAGACACATTCCAGGCCACTGAGCAATGCCTGGGTACTCCTTGTTGGCCCTTTTTGGGGGAAGGTCTTAAAAAAATGGATCATTCCCAGTGTACTTCCCAATTTAGAGTCAGACGGTGTCAGAGCTGGGAGGGATTCTGGCAATCAATTTCTCCAGGGGTTCTTAACTCAAGGCCTGGGAACTCGTTTTTTTTTTTTTAAATACTTTTCTAACTGTGTAGATAATTATATATTGTATATATAAATCACTATATAATAGAATAGGTTTCCTTTGTAATCCTTTGTATTTTATTTCATGCATTTTAAAACACTATTTTGAGAAGGAATCCACAAGGACTCCCAAAGCAATCTATGACAAAAAAAAAAGATTAAGAACACATGACCTACTATTCAATAATACCCAAATCAGATTAATTTCTGGTTTGTGCAAGTTTTCGGTGAATCTCCATAAAAATCAAGTCTGTTTGCTAATGTCAAAAAGGACTCTGGGGATTAACCTTTCTAGAATGAAAATCTGAACAAATATGTATTGGGTAAGTGTCCTATTTGTTTGTATACTGTCAGTTATGAAATCTGAAAGAACCTGGCTTGGTAAAAGTAAATTAATATATACTCTTGTTAAAAAAAAAAAAAAGAACACATGACTTAGTCTAATCCCTAATTTTATAAATGGGAAACTGAAGCTCAAGTCAAGGGCAAAGCTAGAACTAGATTCCAGATCTCCTGACTCCTAGTCTTGGGCTCTCTGGAATATCCAGTTGTTCCCGATTCCCCATCTCCCATCTCCCATCATCCTCTCTAGCACTTTGACTTGAAGTTCCTTGAAGAAGTGGGTGGGATAAAAAGTAGAGATAAGAAGGAAGCTGAGACAGGAAGCAGCAAATCCTGGGACCAGTTCAATTAATTTAAATAAATATGTATTTATAAAGTACCCACTTAGCTCAAGGCACTGTACTTACTGCCAGGGGCTGGGCGGAGTTGAGGGCTGTCTAACCTTTTCCCTTTGGCAGTTCAGACAAGAGCAGAGGGAGTTTAAAAATAAAAACACTTGTGACCTCAGGGAACTGAATTGACAAAGCAGGGGAGAGGGGAGTTTATATATATTATATATATATTACAAATATATGTATACACAGCTATAAATTTAAAATATATTAATTTGTTACATTAATAAGTATAGAAATGTATTCTATAGAAACTATCTAACATTTATATAGTGCACCCTGTGATAACTGCTTTACATTTATTAATTTGTTTGAGCCTCACAACAATATTAGAAGGTAGTTACCTTGATAAAAAACATAATCTATGGAAACCTTTGGTGGTTAGAAAATAATGATCCCAAGTTATGTGCAATAACTCTAGCAAATAAAGGCATCCTGGAATGGCATTATAATCCCTTCCCTCCAAAAAAATAGGTGCTATTGTTATCCTCATTTTACAAATGAGGAAACTGAGGCAAAGACCAAGTGACTTGCCCAAGGTTACACAATTATTATATGAATCTGGGGTCAAATTTAAATTCCTGTCATTCTGGCTGTAGATCCAGTACTCTATTTGTATCAATTAATTAACTGCCCCCACCTCCCCTTGTCTGAATATATATATATATATATACACACATATTAATATATATTAATATACACACATATTAATGGCTAGGTAGTGCAGTAAATATAGAGTGCTGGACTTGGAGTCAAAAGACCTCAGTTCAAATCCAGCTTCAGATACTTACTAGCTATGTGACTGTGGGCAAATCACTTAACCCATTTGCCTCAGTTTCTTCATCTGTAAAATGAGTTGGAGACAGAAATGGCCAACCGCTCTAGTATCTTTGCTAAAAAACAAAACAAAACAAAACCCAAATGAAGTCACAAAGAATAGGACTCAGACTAAAATCATTGAACAACATGCACACACATATGCGCGCGCGCACACACACACACACACACACACACACACACACACAATTCTCCCCCTGCAGCTGGGATAAACAATTTGGGAAACTTTTTTAGAGCTGAGAAACTTCAGCCCAGTCCAAGGAGTAGGGCAGATGTCAGATGAAAAGCTCTTTTTTGGGTCATAAAAATAATGTTTCCTCATTGGATCATGTCGGGCAAGAATTGTGGTCATTAGTTTTCAAGCACTGAGGTTTCCACAAAGAACAGGATGAGGTGGAGGCTGGCCAGAGAATTCTGGGTGTGAAACTACTGGAAATGGGGAAGGAAGACTTGCCCAGGATGAACAGCTACTGAAAGGAAGCAGCCCAGAACCAGTGTTTGGCTGCTGCCTGGGTATTCCTTCACCTCTCTTGTGATAAAAAGGCCAGTAACACTGGAATCCAACTCAGAGAGCCAGAAAACAAAATGGCAGATGAAGCAGGTTCCTGAGGCTTAGGAGTGGGAGGAAAGGTGGTGGTAGGAAGTTAGCAAGGCTTGTTCTAGTCCAGTGATGGGCAAACTTTTTAAAGAGGGGGCCAAAGGAAAGGAAACGCTCATCTGTCAGTCTGTTTTTAAAGCAACTCTTTCGAAGTTTTACTGTATTGTATCCTACTCATTGTATTCATCAGATTAGGAATAATGTCTCTGGCTGGATAGAACATTTCAGGGGTCTGCATCTGGCCCATGGGCAGTAGTTTGCCCATTCTAGGGGATGAGAGAGTTCTTTGGTGGTGGTGGGAGGGGAAGGGAGTCAGTGGCTAAGAAGGGCAGAGCCTCCAAACATGGCCATGAAAGGCTAAATTCTTGGTATGGTGACTTCCAACATGGTTCCACACTTTAGTCATAAGATACATTTTCATATGGGTCAGCCTAGAGCCCAGAGAGAAAGAATTCTAGAAGTATGAAAACATGGAAAAGGAAGGCCTCTTAGGTACCATTTAGTCCATTTTACAGACGAAAAAACTGAATTTCAGCGAAAGGAAACGGAGTGCCCATATTGGTGGGATGAATGAGTGACAGAGACAGGATGAGAATTCATGTTTCCTGACTCCCTCGGCTTGTGCTCTTTTGAGAGATTTGTGGGATGGACATTTTTTTTCTTTCAAATCCCAAATGTTTTCATTGCTCGAGGAAAAACCACTGTCCTGTAGTGAGTGGGCGGAGCAGCTGCTGAGCCAAATGGCCTTCACAGAGGACAGCAGTGACTTATGTCTGTTTTCTTTGGTATAATAGATTGTTTATTCAGCAGTCCACTAGCCTTGCTCCCTCATCCCGAAACACACACACCCTCCCCATCCCATCCCCACTTCCAAAAGGGATGTTTACTGCAGGGGACTTGCTGAATGAATGGCATTTTGCTCCAACCCCAGGAGGGGACAGGATGGCCTGGATCCCTCCTTTCTAACTGTCTTACTTCCTCCGCAATGGAGAGAGACTGGTGGGAACGGGCTGTGCGGCCTGACTTGGCTCTCCATTCGGAAACCATACCCCTCTCCCCGAGAGAGGGAAGGTGATTGAACTCTAACAGATGTGGGACTCCCAGTGGAAGGTAATTACATGCTCTGTCCATCAAGCCACAGAGACAGACAACATTTTTTTAATATGGGCTTTTCCCAAGTCCCTTTCAAAGACACTGTATGTTGTGTTGCTCAACTGTGTCCACCAGGAAATAAGGGGCATGTTCTTCTCAGGAACCTGGAAAGGAGTCCTAGCAATGGATTTATTTTCTCTCTCTCTCTCTCTCTCTCTCTCTCTCTCTCTCTCTCTCTCTCTCCCTCTCTCTCTCTCTCTCTCTCTCTCTGGAGCTTACTTCCCTTTCTCTTGCCTCTAATTATAACCATATTTCCAACCTCCACTTTGGTTATCACTTTTGCTCTGAGATTTTCTCCTCCTCAAGTCTGGCTGGGACAGTCTGGGAAAGAACTCTCAATGGGGACAGAATTGTTCTAGTAATGGTGACACCACTAGCTGCTTTCTATTTCACAAGGCACTTTCCCAAACATTTATCTCATTTGAGTCTCTTTCGGCACGGGATGGATGGGATGGCAAACTGAGCTGGTATTTAACTGAGGGAGACTAACGAAAAGGTAACCTATCCAGTCATCTCTCAGAATTTGGGGTCATTCCCCTAATCAAAAAGTTGGTGACTCTCCCTGTGGATAGGATATTCCCTAGCCTGGCATTCCAAGATATTCATAGTCTGGAGAATCCTTACACAATACTCTCTCACAACTCCCCTCTATCTGCCTTTGGTACCATCAAGGCTGCAAAAGAGTTGCTCTTCCTAGAGCATACTTTTTTTTAAGTTTTTATTTTGAATATTTTCCCCTAGTTACATATTTCATGTTCTTTCCCTCTTCCCCAAGCCCTGCAACCCCCCTTAGCCGACGCACAACTCCACTGGGTTTTACATGTATCATTGATCAAGACCTAATTCCATATTATTGAAAGTTGGACTAGGGTTATCGTTTAGTGTCATCATCCCCAATAATATCCTAGAGCATACTTTACCCATGCTTGTCTCTGTGCCTTTCCTCATGCCTCTCCAGGCTGTAGCGACCCACAAAGTCCCATCTCCTGTTCTCAGCTCATTTGGAGCCTTTGTGGTACTGGGCAAGTTACTTGACCTCTCTAGGCCTCAGTTTCCTTATCTCTGAAATGGGGGTAATAATAATATCCACCTCACAGGATTGTTGTGAGGTTCAAACTGATTAACATATGTAAAAGCCTTTGTAAACCTTAAAGCTCTATAGCTATGCTAACTATTATTATTCAAATTCTACTCATCCCCCTTTGTGGGACATTAGGCACATTATTACTCCTCCCTCGGTGGAGCTATGTATGATTGGTCCAACATTGCTGGGAAACAATTTGGAACTATGCAAGAAAAGTCACTGAATTATTCATATCCTTTGACCCAGGAATCCCACTATGAGGTTATACCCCAAAGAGGTCAAAGACAGAAAGAAAGGTCCCACATGTAAAATATTCATGGCGGCACTCTTCAGGGATGCAAAAAACTGTAAATAACTTGGGTGCCCCATTGATTGTGAAATGGCTTATCCCATTGTGGTATATGAATATAATCACATATTTGTGCCCTGTAAAAAAAAGATATGGGGCCGTGAGGTAACTCAGTGGCTATAGAACCAGGCCCAGAGATGGGAGGTCCTGGGTTCAAATGTGGCCTCAGACACCTCCTAGCTATGGGATCCTGGACAAGTCACTTGACCCCCATTGCTTAGCTCTTACCACTCTTCTGCCTTGGAATTAATACACAGTATTGACTCTAAGATGGAAGGTAAGGGTTTAAAAGAAAAGAAAAAAAAGAATATAAATAGTTTCAAAAAACTCAGGAAGATGTGTATAACCCAGATCGAATTGTCTGCCAGTTCTGGGATAGGGGAGGGAAGAAAAGGAGGGAGACAATCTGGATCATATAACTTCGGAAAACTTATGTGGAAATGTGCTAGTGTGTGTAATTGGTAAAGAAAATAAAAATGAGAATAAAAAAGAAATGCAGGAAGACTTGTATGAACTGATACAGGACAAAATAAGCAGACCGAAGAGAACAACAAATACAATGACCAAAGCAATCTGAAGGAAAACCACTGGAAAAATCCTTAGAACTCAGATTAATTCAATGAATCTTGACCCTGGATGACTAAATTTTACCATCGATCTATCCTCTCAGTAGAGAGATAATAGACAACAGATGGGGAAAGAAATATATGGTGTCAGATATGGTCAAATGTATCTGTTTTAGTTACTTGTACTTCTCTGTTACAATGGAGAGTTCTATTAGCATAAGGAAGGGAGGATATTAGGAAACACTATCATCTATGGAGAAGAAGCATCAATAAACCATAACAAAAAAATTCTATCCATCTTGCAAACCCAAATTCACTTTCTCCAAGAAACTTTTCTTGGTGTTCCAATCAATACTGATTTCTCTTTACTCTGAGCTCCTCTTGAGTCACTCACTATAGGCTGTACCATACTGGTCAATTAGAGATTATCTTTTATGTCTCATGTATCCAAATATTGTTTCCTAAAATATCCTTTTAATTGGTGTCCCCGACTAGACTCTCCCCCTGCCAAACCATCATCCATTCATCCACCAAAATGATTTTCCTAAATCCAAGGTAGATCTAAGTCCAAGATCCACTGTATCGATCTCTTCTTCCCTACTGAATAAACTACAATCACTCTCACCTAGAGTGTTAAGTCCTGTGTTTGCCATTTAAAACTCTTCCCATGACCCCTTCCTTCCTTTTTTTAGTCTTCATAAACTTTATTTCCTTCCACAAATTCTATGGCCTCACTTCACTTGTCAGCTTGCTGTCACTCACACAAGACACTCAGGTGTCTGTACATTTGTACTGGCTCTCCCCCATGCCTGGAATGTTCTCTTAGCTTCCCTGGCTTTCTTCAGGATTTAGCTCAAATTCCATTTTCTGCAGGAGGTTTTCCTAAGTTTCCCCTTTCCCCCACAGTGTTTCTCACGGTGTATTTCTTTCTTTTTTTTTTTTTTCTTCTTCTCTTCAGTAATTTTTTTTCCCTCCAATGACATGTAAAAATAATTTTTGGCATTCATTTTCTAACATTTTGAGTTCCAAATTCTCTCTCTCCCTTACCCCCTCCTGAGATGCTTACCAGCAGTTGATACTGGTTATATATGTGCTGTCATACAAAACATATTTCCATATTCATCATGTTGTAGAAAAAACACACACACGAACTCATGAAGAAAGTAAAGTGAAAAAAGTATGTGTACAATCCGCATTCAGACTCCACCAGTTCTTCCTCTGGAGGTGGATAACAATTTTTCATCATGAGTTCTTTGGGTTTCTCTTGGCTCATGTTGCTGAGCCATTCACAGTTATTCATTGTACAATATTGTACTTTAAGAAAAAAAACCCTTATCTTTTATCTTAGAATTGATTCTAAGTATTGATTCCAAAACAGAAGAGCTGTGAGGGTTAGGCAATTGGTTAATTGACCTGCCCAGGATCACAAAGCTAGGGATGAGGTCCTATTTGAACCCAGCACCTCCTGCCTTCAAACCTGGCTCTCTATCCACTGAGACACTTAGCTGTCCCCACAGTATTGCTTTTACTCTGTACAATGTTCTCTTGGTTCTGCTCAATTCACTCTGCATCAGTTTATACAAGTTTTTCTGATATCTTTCTGGCCATCATTTCTTGTAGCACACTAGTATTCCATTAAATTCATATACTGAGGTAGCTAGGTGGCTCAGCAGCTTGATAGTCAGGCCTAGGGTTGGGAGGTCTTAGGTTCAACTCTGGCCTCAGACATGTCCTAGCTTTATGACCCTGGGTAAGTCACTTAACCCCCATTGCCTAGCCCTTACCGATTTCCCACCTTGGAACCAACACATAATATTGATTCTGAGACAGAAGGTAAGGGCTAAAAAATAAATCATGTACCACAACTTGTTTGGCTATCCCCCAACTGATGGGTATCCCCTCAATTTCCAATTCTTTGCTACCACAAAAAGAGCTACTAGCAATATTTTTGTACAAATAGGTCCTTTCCCCTTTAAATTTTTTAACATTTTAATCTCTTTGGGATATAAACTTAGTAATGATATTGCAAAGAGTGTGCGCAACTTTATAGCCCTTTGGGTTTAGTTCTAAATTGCTCTCCAGAATGGTTGGGTCAATTTATAGCTCCCAGCAATGTATTAATGTCCTACCATATTCCCAGGGAATCAGATTAAAGTGTAATTGGGAAATATTTAACAAAATAAATTTAAAAGATACTGAAACATAATTCATGTTAATATGTAGTTTTCTAAATCACTATACAGCCCACAGAGATCCTTATGTACTATTTAGTGGCCCTCTTTTTTCTTTGAGATAGTCACTTTTGGCCTACATGATCTTCTAGCTCCAACAGTTAACTAAGATTCCTTCAGTCTCTAAGGTTCTCTGTTTTAAGGTTCCGAAAAGTTCTCAAAGTTAGTTCTCTAAGGGCCTATCTGGCTATGATTTTCTGATTCTGACCTAGCTCTTTTTTTTTTTTTTAACCCTTACCTTCCATCTTGGAGTCACTACTGTGTATTGGTTCCAAGGCAGAAGAGCGGTAAGGGCTAGGCAATGGGAGTTAAGTGACTTGCCCAGGGTCACACAGCTAGGAAGTATCTGAAGCCAGATTTGAACCTAGGACCTGGCTCTTAATCCATTGAGCCACCCAGCTGCCCCCTGACCTAGCTCAGCTTATTTCCTTCCCCTGCCTAATTTTCTCTAGCATTTATCCACAAAATATATTTTGGCCTTTGATTATGTTCAATTTTAACACCATCAATGGAGCACAGGATTTATAGCTAAAGGAAATTCACAGGGGGCAGCTAGGTGGCTCAGTAGATTGAGAGCCATACCCAGAGATGGGAGATCTTGGGTTCAAATATGGCCTCAGACACTTCCTAGCTGTGTGACTCTGGGCAAGTTGCTTAAACCCCCATTGCCTAGTCCTTAACACTCTTCTGCCTTGGAACCAATATACAGTATTGATTCTAAGATGGAAGGTAAGAGTTTGAAAAAAAAAAATAAAACTTGAAAAAATAAAGGAAACTCATGGACTATTTGATGTAATTTCCACATTTAACAGATGAGGAAACTGAGGCCCATAGAGATTGTGACTCACTCAATATTGTACAATTAATGAATATATTCATTATATTCTCTATGTGTCTCCTCTCTGCAACCAAATACAGCACAAAATTTTCTCTTATTTCTCCCACAGCATCTAGCTCAATGCTGGTCACAGAATACATATTAAATAAACAGAACATCAGATCTTAAAGATGATCTAAATTGAATTGAGCAATTACTTAGTTCAATCTCCCCTCATTTTTCAGAGGAGAAAACAGGGCCAGAAAGGAGAAGTGATTAGCTCCAGCTAATACAGCTATTAGTGACTGTTTTGTTTTTTTTTGGACCCTTCTGTCTTAGAATCAGTACTGTGTATTGGTTCCAAGGCAGAAGAACAGTAAGGGCTAGACAATGAGGGTTAAGTGACTTGCTCAGGGTCACACAGCTAGGAAGTGTCTGAGGCCAGTTTTGAACCCAGGACCTCCCATCTCTGGATCTGATTCTCAATCCACTGAGCAACCCAACTTGTCCTTTGGTTAGTAATTTGTTGAATTTAAGTCTAAGGGAGATAGGGAGCAGAGGTCCACAGTTCTCCCATGTGGCCTGACCTATAGATGAGTTTAATGGGTGCTGGTGCTTGTGTTCACCCATCTGTCTCCTGGGAAGCAGTTCTTCCCACCAGCACTTATCTCCATCTCTTCCTCCCCTTTACCCCAACACTTGGCATGTTCACTTGATTGCCCAAAGGCATTCATGGGCAAAGAAAGAAACACTTTTGGTGTTCTATCAGCTGAACAGGTGATTTTTTCGGTAGGGATGTGGTTTGCTGACTTGGCGAGTCTCTGATGATGATTAGTTCAGGGGAAACTTCAAGATTTAACATGTTACCAGCAATTAAAACTTCTCAGGTTGTGGTAGAGTTTCAGGCTCCTTTCCACCCCCCACCCCCCCTTTTCTCTCTCTCTCTCTGACTCTAGTTTCTTATCTCCCTCCTCTTTGCCTACTTAGTTCTTAATTATTCTTCAAAGCCCAGATGAATTAAAATCTCTTCCATGAAACTCCACAGAGCTAACAGTTTAAAGTGCCCTCACCGTTCATTTCCTCTTTGCTAAGGTCTCTAGCCCGTGACTTCCCTTATCTAGTCCAAGCACCCAACACATATCTGGATAGAAATCCCCTTTATGATATTTGCCCAAAGGGATCATTAAGACCCTGGTTGAAGACCTAAATGAATTGCTTCCTCATCGTTTCTCCAAATTTTGCTCAACTTCAAGGTCTAGTTCTGACTTCTGTCCTGCTGGGATAGGAGGAATATCTACTTGAGTCCCTCACCATGGAAGAGAGACTAGTTCTTTTCCTTAAAAGATATTGAAACCGTTCTCAAAACTTATTTGGCTCAGGGGACTGACTAAAGGCTCATTGAAATCACCTCCTTGTCTGCTGTGGATAAAAGGTCACAAGCAGCTTCAACTCTTCTCTGCTGCTTGGCTGGTGGACCACCCTGGACAACTCAGAGGCAGGGTGGCGTTCAGTAGACTAAACACAGGCTATCCCTGTTGCATATCCTTGTTCAACATCCTTTCCTTGCTACGTCTAAGTAAATCTCATTTTGTTGACTGGTGAATGACCCATGAGTTGTCTCAATTAATTTCAATGAACTAAACTACCAGGGACTGACCTGAATTAAGCCTAGCCCACAACATTCATGAAAGCCTTTCCTGGCAGTCTATGCCAATCTATGCAAAGGCTCTGTCTTGGGCTCTCTTATCTTCTTTTTCTATACACTCTCAGGGAGAACCAATAGATTCAAGTATAATCTCTAAATTGTTGTTGTTTAGTCCTTTCATTCAGGGCTGACTCTTTGTGACCCCTTTGGGGGTTTTCTTGGCAGAAATACTCAAGTGGTTTGCCGTTTCCTTCCCTAGCTCATTTTATGGAGGAGAAAACTGAGGTTGGATTTGAACTCTTCTTCCTGATTTCAGGCCCAAGGCTCTATCCACTTCGACACCTAGCTGGTGTCAAAAACCTACATATCCCAGAGCTCCTCCTGAGTTTTAATTCCATACCTTCAGCTGTCTGTTGGATATCTCTACTTGGACATCCCACAAGCATCCCAAACTCACTGTGTCCAAAACAGAACTGATGATATGTTCCCCTAAATATTTCCCCTCCTTTTTCACTTCCTTATTCCTTGAAATCACATTTTCTCAATCCCTAAATTTGCATCATAGAGGTCATCCTCAATTCTTCAACCACTTACCATCCTTTAAATCTTCTCATAGCCAATCAGTTTCCAAGTCTTGTAGACTTATCTTTACAACATTTCTTATCTGTTCTTTCTCTCTGTTCATAGATAATCATCCTATTTCAGGCCAGTATTGTCTTTATCTTGAACTACCACAATAGCCTTCTACTTAGCCTTCCTGCTTCCACTCTCTTCACTTCTCTAATTCACCTTGTATTAAACTACCTAATTAGCATTCTTAAAGCTTTGATCTGATTATGTCACTTCCCTGCTCTTGAAGCTCCAGTGACTCCCTATTGCCTTTAATTTAAAATAAAAATCCTTTGGCATTAAAAGTCCAACACACTCTGGTTTCAGCCTACTGGACTGATTTCATATTGCTTTCCCTCATGAATTTCACGTGTCAGGTTAACTACTGGACATGCTGATCCTCACTCTATCTTCCTTAGCTCTTGCTTTTACTTGGAATGCTTTCCACCCTTACCTCTTTCTTGGAATCCCTAGATTCCTTTAAGACTTACTTCCTCCCCTGAGGCCTTTTTTCACTGCCCTTTTATCACTCTCCTCACTTCCTAAAATTGCTTTTTTAAAATTTAATTATCTATTCCAAAGAGATCAAAGATAGAGGAAAGTACCTACTTGTACAAAAATATTTATAGCAGCTTTTTTGTGGTAGCAAAGGATTGGAAATTGAGGGGATGTTGGGGAAATGACTGATTTCAAATCAGTTGGGGAATGAATGATGTATAATTTTCATAAAATCCAGACTTAAATTTTTTTTGAAGAAAAAAAAAACTTCAGGAAGATTGTTAACTCCCTGAATCAAGAAAATGAACTGTTTGAAGAAGGTGCCATAAAGAAATCTAAAAGAAACCTACACTGCATCAGAAGATCCAGAATGAACTTTGGGATGTATTGAGTGAACTGAAGGAGGTTGAACATATCATTTATTCTGAATGTAAACTCTTATGCCAAAGGGGATTGCCCCCTAATTGGCTTTTTGTCAATGTGCCTACCAATCATTGGTTTTACTCTCTCTCTCATTTCCCTCTTATCTCCAACTATTGTAGTTTCCTCTTAGAAAGTGCAATATTGTATGCACCTTTAGCTAGAAGATCTTTAGAGGTATAAGCTAGTTATGTTAAATGATTCATTGGGGAGACTAGTCTCCCAAAAAATCACAGGGGGGATTATGAAGATAGGATTACCTCTCCCCTTGCCTATTTTTAGCTAATCAAATCAAGAACTTAAAGTACCCCTACTTACCATTAAGTATGAGAGTTCATACATCACTTACTAGAGTAAATGACATCTCTAAAAGCCTCTCCCTCCCCGATCCTTGGGCAGTGCTAGGCAAATTGAAAGACTGCTATTGGTTTCTGTGAAGAAGGAGGAATGACAGGAAGTGATGTGGGAAAAAAGAGGTATAAAAAGAGATCAACATAGTCTAGTAGGGTTTTCCTTTCCTGGCTTCTGGAGAGATTGGTTCTGGAGATTCATTCCCTTCCTGGTGTTTGGAGAGGTTGGTTCTGGGCATTCCTTTCCTGGCTTCTGGAGGGACTGATTGTGGAGATTCTGGCTTTGGCTTTGGAGGAGGCTGTGCTGGTGGAACTCTGGCTGAAGACACCACCGGGACTTCTGACTTGGAGAGATTCCTGCTTTGGTGGCTCTGTGAGGAGACCCTCTCTGCTTGTTGGTGCTTCGGTGGGACACTCCCCTCAGCTTGAGTTCTGTGGAGAGACTCTTTTTCTTGGATCCTGCATCAGCTTGCTGGTGAGTGACTCAGACTTCCATGTGGAGATTGGAACTTTGTTGGGGAGTGAGCTGAATTTCATCAGATTAGCAATTAGGGTAGGTTAGGCAACTCCTTACCTCTTTCCCTCCTACATTTCATACTTCAACTCTTTCTCTTCCTCATTATAAATAAAAGCTGCTAACAGTTTTTTTTCTGGCTTAGGGATAATATTTTGAATTCTGCAACCACAACGTTGAATTTATAGCTCTCTTATTTAGTCCAAACCCCAATTTAACCCTTACACTGAAAAAGTTGTGGCATATGATTGTAATGGAATACTATTGTGCCACAAAAAATGATAAAGAAGATGATCACAAAAAAATTTGGAAAGACTCATATGAAGTGATACAAAGGGCAGTGAGTAGAACCAGGAGAATGCAGTACACAGTAATAGCAATAAAGCATGATGATCAATTGTGAAAGATATAACTATTATCAATAATGCAAGGATGTAGGACAACTCCAACGGATTCATGACAAAAAAGCTTCTCCAGTGATATGGGAGGAACTGACGGAGCCTGAATGCAAATTGAAGCATACCATTCTTCACTTTATTTTCTCCATTTATTTTTCTCTAGTGTAATTGATATCTTCCTTCTTTCATAACATATTGAACATGGAAACATGTATTATATAATAATGCATGTACAACCTACATCATATTACCTGCTGTCTTGAGGAAACAAGAGGGATGAGGAAGGAGAGAACACGGATTGCAAAATGTCAGAAAATGATTATTGAAAACCATAATGACATGAAATCTGTAAAAAACAAATTAAACATTAAAAAAACTTATCTATGCTATTCTCCCTCCAGTAGACTATAAGTTCTTTGAGGGCAGAAATTGCCCTTTTCATTCTTGTCTTTGTATCTCAAGGGCTCTGCACAGTATTCTGCACCTTGTAAGAGTTTAATAAATGTTCATTGAATTGAAATAATTGATCATCCCCTTGTCTATGCACTGAATATTCTTAAGAATCAAAAAACACACAACTTTAGAACTGAAAGGGACTATTGATATTTTATAGCCTGTTTATAATTTTATAAACTCATTTTATAAATGGTGAAACTAAGACCTAGAGAGGGAAAGTGACTTGTTTAAGGCTACACATTAAGTTAATTACTGTCAGAGGAAGGACTAGACCCTTTGCTCTCTTTGAAAAATGGCTCAAGTTGAACCAAGTCATTCTGGCAAACATTTACTAAGCACCTATCAAGCAATCAAATAATGAATAAGCTTTGCTAAGTAATTAATCAATTAATAAGAATTTATTAAGTACTTATTATCCTCTAGTCATTGCTCTAGGGATTAGGAATAAAAAGACAAAAATGAAACAGTCCTTGACCTTTGATTACATTCTATAGATATTATATGTATATGTATAAGTATATACAAAATAAATATGGCTTTGGAGTTATTCTCCCAAATCTGTACTTTAAAAATCCCCCAAATTCTTACCTTCCATACTAGAATCAATACTGTATATTGGTTCAAAGACAGAAGAGCCTTAAGGGTTAGGCAGTGGAGGTTAAGTGACTTGCCCAGGGCACACAGCTAGGAAGTGTCTTAGGCCAGATTTGAACCCAGGACTTCTCATCTCTAGGTTTGGAACTCAATCTGTTGGTCCATCTAGCTGCCCTACAAATCTGAACTTTCAATGGCAGATTAGGTCCCCAAAGCTCAGCTGCTGCACCTCTCCCTCAAGTCTAGAAGTAACTCTAAGGAATTAGTGTGTCTTTTCTAATGTGAGCCCCCATCAATGTGTCTTCTCCATGATTCTCCATTGTTATCAATTAGTGTTAAGACCCAATAAGTTTTAAAGAAGTTATTTATTAAAGTGATATAAAAAGAACATTTGATTAGAAAAAAAAAAACCCTAAAAGTCTGCAACACACTTTCCCACAAGCACATATATAGCCCAGGTGAATGTGGGGTCAAATTAAAAATACATATGGTCCAGGGTTAAGACAGCTCTTGGTTGTTCTAAGTCTTTTTCATCCCTTTGTGAATGAACTATTTCTGAAGTTCCCTTAGATTTGATATAGCTTTTCTGGTGGGCAATTTGCCTTTCCTCATCATAACTGTCCTGGGCACAATAATAGGATATCAATGAAAAGTCCAAATCTTTTGGTCTTCCTCCAATCAAAGCAGTAGAGGAAGAGTCTGCGCAGGGATGTACTAATGTACTAGAGCTGGCTTGAAAGACTATACTATTAAATTTTTATTTTGAATCATTATACCCAGGAAATTGGCAAATGCCACAAAATAGGACTTGACTGATTATTTCATTGATTGTCTCTAGACTGAAGGAAGTGATAAGGAAAATATTAATAATGCAGATTAAACTTTGAAAGTGTTTTATTCATGCAAATTTTTAAAAAGAGCTAGTTGTTAAACATATACCAGCATATCCCAGAGATCAAGGTTGAGATCCTCTCCTCACTCTCCCCGCCTCTATCTATTCCTTGAAGGGACCTGGCTTCCCATTAAGCTATTAAACATTCAACTCTCCTGATTATATCGAGCTCATTTGTCTTAGAGAAGCCTCACAAGATGTGAATAAGACCCTCAATCAATCCAAACAGACTTCCTGTATAATATCACTCAGATTATTCTAGTGGCTTTCAAAGTTATCTAAATTGATCAAGGATTTATTTTTATAATGAGTCTAAAACCTATGATTGATTTATTGATTCATTGAGGGCATTGAGGCCTTGTTCACACCCCATGAATAACCAATATTAGGGTGTTGTTATTAAGTAAAGTGGGATGATTGTTTAGGCTAACCCTAGATAGCTTAATAATTAATACAAGGAAATTTAGGGAGGAAATAGTTAAGGAAAATTCTAGTGTAGGAGACAATGTCTAACTGAGCTTTCAAAGAAACTAGGGATTCTGACAGTTGTGTGAAAGCAGTGTATTCTAGTTGTAAGGGACAGCCGGACAGTCAAAGGTCCCGAGGGAAAATAGGGCATAAAATGTCATGGACTATGGTCAATCTCTGGCCATTGTGGTAACTCTCTTACCTTCCACTTCCACCTAGACCCAGCATGTTAGCTCCTGTCCTGGGGGTTCAGGCTTCTTCTGATGAGAGACCACTAGATCTAACTTGTTCTACATTCATTTTCCTATGAATCCAGTTGCTCTCTCTGTAACGCCCCAAACCAAAGCACTCCTCAGTTCGTGACTCACTTATGCAAGTTTACTTCTTTTAGAATGTAAGACCCTGGAGAGCTGGGGCTATTTGGCTTTTTTTATATATCTTCTGTACTTATCACAGTGTCTGGTACATAAATATCATTGTTAGTTTGTTGTTATTTTATTTGTGTTTTTTTTTTAACCCTTACCTTCTGTCTTAGAATCAATACTGTGGCAGTATTGGCAGAAGAGTGGTAAGGACTAGGCAATGGGGGTTAAGTGACTTGCCCAGGGTCACACAGCTAGGAAGGGTCTGAAGTCACTTTTGAACCCAGGAAATCCCATCTCTAGGTCTATCTCTCAACCCACTGAGCCACCCAGTTGCCCCCTAGTTTGGGCGATGTCTTAACTTGTCTTGAAGTGGATTTAAGTGAGGCAGAGGTGCACAAATTATTAGCCTCCCTCTGTCTTCCAGAGTCAACCAAGTTCAGTGCCAGGGCAAAAGTTGGGATGACTGGTGATGACCTGGGATGCAGAGGACGACAAACCTGGAGCCTTTGATGTCTGACCAGAGCTCCAGCTGCTTTCATGGCCATTAGAACCAATTGTTCTCATCCACCCATTCCAGTGGGAGAAGAATTCCTGTGCTTGGGGGAAGATATCCGCTTAATTTATGAACAAGCCTGAGGTCTGTTGGTTACTCTCAGCCTAGTTTAGTCCCTCTGCCAAAACGGTTTTTACCAGGATGTGGCTGGTGCACACAACATAGCTTCTTGGAGCCACAGGTGAGAGTTGGGTGAAAAGTGAAAATGAGTAAGGGGGCAACTAAGTGGCTTAGTGGATAGAGAGCCAGGTCTGGAGCTGGGAGATTCTGGGTTCAAATTTGGTATTGGACATTTCCTTGCTGTGAGACCCTGGGCAAGTCATTTAACCTTCATTGCCTAGCCCTCACTGCTCTTCTACCTTGGAACCAATACACAGTATTAATTTTTAGACAGAAGGTTAAGGTTAAAAACAAAAAAGTGAATGAACCCTGAAAAGGGCTGGACAGGCCCTCATACCAGAGGTGCTAGTCTTCCTTGAGCACCCCATATTCCTTACATGTAAATAATCATTTATTCATTCATTCATAATATGGGGAAGACATTATTATCTCTATTATTTAACATAGTACTAGAAACACTAGCAGTAGCAATTAGAAAAGAAAAAGAAATTGAAGGTATCAAAATAGGCAATGAGGAGGCTAAGCTATCACTCTTTGCAGATGATATGATGGTCTACTTAAAAAATCCTAGAGAATCAACTAAAAAGCTAGTGGAAATAATCAACAACTTTAGCAAAGTGGCAGGATACAAAATAAACACACATAAATCATCAGCATTTCTATATATTTCCAACATATTGCAGCAGCAAGAGTTAGAAAGAGAATTGCCATTTAAAATCACCCTAGAACAGTGATGGGCAAACTTTTTAAAGAAGGGGCCAAAGGAAAGGAAATGCTCATCTGTCAGTCCATTTCTAAGGCAACTCTTTCAAAGTTTCATTGTATTGCATCCTACTCATTGTATTAGTCAGATTAGGAATGGAATAATGTCACTGGATAGAACATTTCAGGGGGCCCATATCTGACCCTTGGGCTGTAGTTTGCCCATCACTGCCCTAGACAATATAAAATACTTAGGAATCTACCTACCAAAACAAACACAGGAATTATACAAACACAACTACAAAACACTTTCCAAATAATTAAAACTAGATCTAAGCAATTGAAAAAACATTGATTGCTCATGGGTAAGTCAAGCTAACATAATAAAAATGACCATTCTACCCAAATTAATTTACTTATTTAGTGTCATACCTATCAAACTACCAAGAAACTTTTTTACTGCATTAGGAAAAACTATAACAAAGTTCATTTGGAAGAGCAAAATATCAAGAACGTCAAAGGAAATAATGGAAAAAAAAAACATGAAGGAAGGGGGCCTATCAGTAACAGATTTTAAACTGTACTATAAAAGCAGCGGTCATCAAAACGGTATGGTACTGGCTAAGAGACAGAAGGGAGGATCAGTGGAATAGACTTGGGGTAAGTGACGTCAGCAAGACAGTCTATGATAAACCCAAAGAGCCCAACTTTGGGGACAAAAATCCACTATTTGACAAAAACTGTTGAGAAAATTGGAAAACAGTATGGGAGAGATTAGGTTTAGATCAACATCTCACACCCTACACCAAGATTAATTCAGAGTGGGTAAATGACTTGAATATAAAGAAGGAAACTATAAGAAAATTAGATGAACACAGAATAGTATACTTGTCAGATCTCTGGGAAAGCAAGAGTTGAAAAAAATTACAAAATGTAAAATAATTTTGATTACATTAAATTAAAAAGGTTTTGTACAAACAAAAACAATGCAGCTAAAATCAGAAGGGTAACAACAAACTGGGAAAAAAATCTTTATTAAAAAAAAACTCTGACAGAGATCTAATTACTCAAATATACAAGGAGCTAAATCAATTGTACAAAAAAATCAAGCCATTCCCCAATTGATAAATGGGCAAGGGACATACATAGGCAATTTTCAGATAAAGAAATCAAAACTATCAATAGCACATGAGAAAGTGTTCTAAATCTCTAATAACATCATTACTCGCAAAGCTAGGACCCAACTCCCCCAGTGCTGGGGTCTTTCACTTAGCCCCACTGCCTCCCTTCTGGTCTTCCACAATATCTGGTGACTGGGATTTGCCTTGAGATGAGGAACATGATAATATTTTTACAGGAAAATCTACAATGCTCACAATAGCCATAGCTGCAAAAAGCAAATTAAGGAACCCTTTTT
The DNA here is from genome assembly GCF_016433145.1 of Gracilinanus agilis. NCBI lineage: Eukaryota > Metazoa > Chordata > Mammalia > Didelphimorphia > Didelphidae > Gracilinanus > Gracilinanus agilis. The sequence continues at coordinate 273,875,390 of NC_058131.1, forward strand.
GACCCTCAAAAGAGGAAGAACGAATCAGATACTGAATGTTTGTGTTTATTTTTCTGGTCAGAATCACCTTTTCTCAGCAAAGTAGGCCAAACTTTGCATACTCCCCAAGGTCACAAGTTGAAGGAAAAAAGAGACAAGAATGAGATATGAGGATTGACCTTCATAAAGGTTAATCTCTCCTTCCCCCAAGAGGATGGAAAGGCTCTAAGGAAACCCAAATGGGGTGGAGAAGAGTCGAAATAACTGAAATGACTGAACAGCCGAGTAAACTCAACAACTGATTGAGCCTCTATTATGGGAAGGCCAGGTAGCCTAGCTGAGAGAGAACGGGTTAGTTTGTTGCCTGGTCCCTTCCAGCTTTAATGTTAGGTGATTCTACATGATTTAGTAACTGCCATTGCATAGTTTCCTGGATTCTGTCATTTTCTTCCATGTTTCCCCGCCATGACTAATAACTTAACCTACTGCCCCAGATTATCATGTGGCTGTTCTGAATTTGAAAAAAACACCCGCATTTACAAAGTATCTGTCCCTTGGGTTTCTCTAGCATTTGCTAAGTGAATGACATCATCTGAGCCCAAACAAAGGTCTGAATCCAAGCCCACACTTTTTGCGTAGAAGAGCCAGGAATTTTTCCAAGGAAAGAGAGGGTGAGAGACAAGAAAGGAATCTTAAATCCACTTGAATGACACTTCATTTAAGAGTGCTCATGGAGGAAGCTGGGCAGCTCAGTGGATTGAGAGCCAGGCCTAGAGATGGGAGGCCCTAGATTCAAATCTGATCTTAGACACTTCCTAGCTATGTGACCCTGGGCAAGTCACTTAATTCCATTGCCTACCCTTACTACTCTTTTGCTTTGGAACCAATACACAGTATTGATTCCAAGATGGAAGGTAAGAATTGTTGTTGTTGTTGTTTTTTAAAGAGTGCTAGTGGAGGCTACCATACGGAACAGTAAAAAGAATCCTGGATTTGGAGTCAGTAAAGCTGGATTCAAATTTCAGTCTTCCACTTATCAGAATTAAGAACTTTGATCCATGCAATGACCATTTCAAGAGGGTTTATGATGAAATATACTACCCACTTCCTAATAGAAAGACTGTGGACTCAAGATGCAGATTGAGACATCTTTTTTGGACATAGTCAATGTAGGAATTAATTTTGCTTGACTACATTTGTTACAAAGTTTTTGTTTTTGTTTTCCAATTGGGAGAGGGAAGGGAGATAAAATTTATTTTTAATTTTTTTCCTTTTCTTATTTAGAACATTTCCCCTGGTTACATGATTTATGATCCTTCCCTGCCACCAACTTTTTCCTCCCTCCTCCCAAAGCCAATAAGTAGTTCCACTCGGTTATACATGCATCATTGTTCAAAACTTATTTCCATGCTATTCATATTTGCAATAGAGTGATCCTTTAACATCAAAACCCTGATCATATCCCTATTGAACTACGTGTTAGATCATAGATTTTTCGAATGCATAAAATTGATTTTTTAATTTAAAATTAATTAAAAAATATAAAAGAGTTTAAAAAATCCTTACCTTCCATTTTAGAGTTAATATTGCATATTGATTCCAAGGCAGAAAAGTAGTGAGGGCTAGGCAATTGGAGTTAAGTGACTTATCCAGGGTCACACAGGTAGGAAGTGTCTGAGGACAGATTTGAAACCAGATCCTCCCCTCTCCAGGCCTGGCTCTCCCACCACATGAGCCACTCAGTTGCCCCCATAAAGGGTTTTTTTTTTCATGGCCTGTGAGATCTTTTCCAACTCTAAATATATGAATCATTCATTCTTCTGTAGTAATGGACCTTTTGATATTCTTTGGGCATTTCCTATAGTCCAGGGCAAACTTTTTAAAGAGGGGCCAAAGGAAAGGAAATGCTCATCTGTCAGTCTCTTTCTACAGCAACTCTTTCAAAGTTTCATTATATTGTATCTTACTCATTGTATTCATCAGATTAGGAGTAATGTCAGGGGGCTGCATCTGGCCCTTGGGCTGTAGTTTGAAAATCACTGCCCTATACATTAATCCTTTTCTTTCCCCAAGGAGACCATAAGTCAAAAAGAGAACTTGCCTTCTAGTTGGAGGTAGTGAGGAGCCATCTGTAGACCCCTTATAGCAGGGATCTGCAACCTTTTTGGCCGTGAGAGCCATAAATGCCCCGTTTTTTAAAATGTAATTTCGTGAGAGCTATACAATATGTTTAACACTGAATACAAGTAAATATGTGCATTTTATGTAAGAACAACACTTTTGAAGTACAATAAGTCTCTGAACTATTTTTAATAACGTTATTATGTGCTAACCAATGATGAATAAAGTACATTAATGTGACTTCTGGTGCTGCATGGTTTTGCTGATTATTAATCAAAATTATTTTGATTATTAATCAACAAACAAGACTTAACGGGGCACTATAGTACTGATATAACTGTACACATACATATAAAACTCCTTTACACTAAGGAAATTGCTGAAATAGAGAGAGAAAAATTCAGGGAAGAATACTTTTTCCTTTCCCTCTCTCAAGTCAGGCAAGAGGAGAAGAAAAGGCTGCCGGCCTGCTGGTTAAGCCATTTGGCCACATAAATTAAGTAGGAGATCAGGAGATTACAGAAAATAACATGACTTGTGTGCAGGCATTAGTAAGTAGTGGGGGAGGAGGGTACCTTTTCATGGAAAACTGGCCAGGACACATCACACACATTTCCTGGTACAGGTGTTTATCAGTGCTGCCTACTCAATTGTTCTGTATCAAATGAAACCACTACTGGGGAGAAATGCTTCTCACTAATGAAGCATATGTAAAGATGTAATCTGACTCTAGTTCCCCTTTAAGAGCAGGTAGAAAAGTTAAAAACAATAACAATCCCACAAATAGGGAGTGCAGACCCCATGAATGCACTGAGATAAAGCCATGTAAATCAGAGGCAGAGGGGTAGAGAATGTAGACAAAAGTGATCAATCACTATATAGAACCCCAAGATGTCAGTAACAGGTATGGAAAGAGTAAAAGGAGGGCAGAAGGAGGAACACACAGCACACCTACCAAGCCAATCTAAAGACCAGGATTCATCTCGCTCGGCAATATCAATGAGGGAGCCTTTATCTTAGAAGATAGTTGCCGTACAGAAAGGATCGCATTATGTATCACATGATGCATGATGTCATGCACAAACTGTTAGTTACTGTGCCACGGCTGACTTTATGGCTCCTGCAGAAAGAGCCATATCTGGCCCTCAAAAGAGCCAGATATGGCTCAAGAGCCATACGTTGCCGACCCCTGCCTTATAGTTTGTAAGATGCTCGCACTCTTACAAAAGACTTCTAGCAACATGGATTGTATGATGCGATTCCATTCCACTAATATTTATTAAATACTGAGATGAAAAACAATAACACTTGTACAACCTATATCATATTACCTGCCATCTTAGGGAAGGGGGAAGGTTGGGAGGGAGAGAGAGAACAGAATCACAAAATGTCAGAAAATGATTATTGAAAATTGTGCCAATGTGTAATCTGAAAATAAAAATAAAAAAACTTAAAAATAAACAAATCGGCTCCCAGAAAAAAAATGAGTATACAACACACTTTAAAGTTTAATCCTTATTATGAAAATTTTATACACCATTTCCCTAAAACAATTAACAAACTAACCAACTAAGTTCTGACTTATAGCCTTTTGCTGATTTCTGAGGTATAAATGTTCATACTGAAATTTAAAAATCATCCCAAAGAGCAGGCTCATGCACATGCATGGAGAGAAGACTAAAAAGTTGGGATAGGGTGGAGAGAAGAGTAGGGAAGGCTTCAGTTCACAGAAGAGGAGGACACTGGGTTCAAAGCTTAAAAGAAGATGGAGATACTAAGAAGAGATGAAGACGTCACACATTCTAGACAATAAGGGATGGATTGTGGGAATTCGGAGAGGCTGGGGAGGGAATGTCATTTTCAGGATACTGATAACTAGAACATGTGAGTCAATAAATCTTTTTTTTAATTTTGAATATTTTCCCCACAGTTACCTATTTCATGTTCTTTCCCTCTCTCCCAAGCCCCCCTGAACCCCTGTAGGTGACGTATAATTCCACTGGGTTTTACATGTTTCACTGATCAAGACCTAATTCCATATTATTGATAGTTGGACTAGGGTGATCATTTAGTGTCTACATCCCCAATAATATCCCCAACAACCCATGTGTTCAAGCAGTTGTTTTTCTTCTGTGTTTCTCCTTCCACAGTTCTTCCTCTTAGTATGGCTAGTTTTCTTTCTCATAAGTCCCTCAGCCTTGCTCTGGATCCTTGCATTACTGCTAGTGGAGAAGTCTATTATGTTTGATTGTACCACACTGTATCAGTCTCTGTGTATAAGGTTCTCCTGGTTCTGCTCCTTTCACTCTGCATCAATTCCTAGAGATCATTCCAGTTCACATGGAATTCCTCCAGTTCTTTTTTCCTTTGAGCACAATAGTATTCAAGTCAATAAATCTTGAGAAGGAAGAGGACTAAGAATTAAGGAGATTAGGAAAGGGCTTCCTGGGAAAATGAGTTATCTTTGCCTTCTGAATCTGGCCCATTGTCCATCTATCTATACCATAGAGCAATGAGAACTATTAGGACAGAAGAGTTCATGCAGACTCCAGATATCACCATGTCTTCTTTCTCCTCCTTCTTCTGATATCTTCCTGGGCTTCTCCATATTAAAAAACAGTTTTTAATAATGGTAAGGGCATCTAAGTGGCATAGTGGACAGAGTGCCTGTCCTCAAGTCAGAAAGACCTGAATTTAAAATCTGACTTCAGACACTTCCTAGTTATGTGACCCTGGGTAAGTCATTTAACCTTGTTTGCCTCAGTTTCATCATCTGTAAAATGAGCTGGAAAAGGAAATGGCAAATCACTTCAGTATCTTTGCCAAGAAAATCCTCAATGGGGTCACAAAGAGTCAGACACTGAAGTGATTAAATAATAACAATAATGGCAAACTTTTCCATTTTGATATGCCTTTTTAACTTTCATCTCATGTGAGGTTAGCAAGTCAAGTATCATATTCCCATTTGACAGAAGAGAAACCTGAGATCCACATGGATTAAATGACTCCGCCAAGGTCTGGTGGCCGGTGGATGACCAGGAGCCAGGTCTATGGAGCGCCACTTCAGCGTGCCATCTACTGTGAGGCAACAGAGGAGATGGAAAGCTCCTATTTGGGCTGCCTTGGAAGCTGCAGAGTTTTTTCCTCTTAGTATTCTCGGTGACCTCTGGGCTAGGGAGCATTTGATCTTAGTTTCAAGTCTGAGTTTTTATTAGGCATGGTGGAGACAGGAAAGTCTGAGGCGAGCTTTCAGGCCCCAAGCCCTGGCTGGGTTTGCCTCTCCCCAGACCTCCAGCTAATAGTTACATCTTTTCACTCCCAGAAACCTGTTCCCTACAGGTAGACGTTTCAGGGTGGGCTCCGGCCCATCTGGGAAATGGCCCCGGGGAACGTGCAGGCAGCAGCACTATTTCTCCACCTATCAAGCAGTTGTCTAGGACTCTGAGACTTATTATCTATTAAAAAAAAAAAGGCGTGGTCTGTCTTTCCTTAGAATAAGTCAATAAATTAAAAGCTGCGTCTTCTGGGCTGCATGTTGATTCAGAGACCAAACTGTTTGTGCTCCCTGGATTACGGCATGGTTGGTCTTACACATTTCGCTGGGCTGAGCTAGTGAAACCCAAGTGGTTTCCCACACACTTTCCACCTCTGGTTCAAACTCTTACTCCTTTCTGAGGTTAGCTGTTGAGAGAAAGGCTTTTTCTGCTGGGTTCAGGATAACAATGGCAGGAACTAGCTGATCCTGTTTTATTGGACTGAGGCACCCAACTAAGCCTAAAACTGGGGTGGGGAGGCGGTGCTGTCTAATGGTCAGAGCACAGTTCTGGAATCAGGATATATCTTCCTTTTGGACCAAGAGCCAGATGAGGGGTCTGGGCTGGCTTTTCCCAGGACCAAATTCAGCCAGCTAAGGACCTCTTTCCAGTAGCTTGGCAAGTCTTCCTTTTTCTGGGGAGAGGGCTGATAAGGAGTCCCACCTGCCCCTACCAAAAATACTAGGCAGAATGAAAACTATTTTGAAGTGGGGTGTTTCCTTCCAACAGGTGAATTATTTGGGGACAGCCTGTACATAGTAAAGGGGTAGCCAAATATAATAAAGGAGAGGGAGAATAATTTGAACTGAGAAACGGTGTCTAAGCTTCTGCCAAAAAACATCTTTTAGAAGGAAGGAAAGGGTGAGGAGGAAAGCTTTGGGCTCTGTGATGAGAGTAGCCTCTTCACTTTTTTCCTTCCACCTCCAGGCCAGAAGCTAGGCCCAAAGGGAACCAGGATCTGGGCTATGTCCAGTTCCTGAGGCCGTAGATGTTCCTCCTTGTAGGACCCCTTCTTCCCCCATGTACCTTCTACCCCTACTCCCCATGGATCATTCCTCCTTCCCTCTACCTTGTGGTTTTACCCAGATGTGAATTGAGGAAACAGGTTGTAGTGGGGTGTGTCTACAGGGGAAAGAAGAACAGAATGGATCTGAAAACCATTTCTAAGATTCTAGACTGAACCCTAACTCCTCAGCCACACACTGAACCCTAGCTACAGTCACCGACTACTCTGTGCACCTGTGCCTAGAGTGCTCTCTCTAACTCCAGTTAGGGACTGATTTCCAGCCCTAGACTGACCATCTTTTAAATATGTTATCATCTATGTAAAGTATATTCAAAAGAAGATGAAGCAAGCTGGCTCAGAGGGCTGGTCAGTTTTGAAAAATTGTGCCTAGAGGATCAAGAATCTTCCATCCCCTTCGAATTATTTCCCTACAAATTATTTTGTATTTATTATGTATGTGAAGTCTTCCCTTCATGGAATGGATAGATGGGAACAATTCATTCCAGTGTTCATGAAGGAAGGTGAAATAAGTGTTGTAAGGGGCAGCTGGGTGGCTCAGTGGATTGAGAGTCAGGCCCAGACATGGGAGTTCAAATCTGACCTCAGACACTTCCTAGCTGCATGACCCTGGGCTAGTCATTTAATCTTCATTACCAAGCTTTTACCACTCTTCTGCCTTGGAACCAATACACAGTATTGATTCTAAAATGGAAGGTGAGGGGGGAAAAAAAAGAAAAGAAATAGGTGCTGTGGAGTGCCTAGAGCTTTATCAGACATCCAAGATGCTACTGCATCGTGGGCCATCGCCAGTCATCTTGACTTTTACCTCACCACTGGGCTAGGATGACCTTGGGAGAGAGAGTGAGGCTGATGACTTAGTGTATTTCTGCCTCACTTAAATCCACTTTGAGAGCAAGTTAAGACAACATGCCATGATGTCATTGGTTCTCTGCAGAGGATGAAGGATGAACAACAACTTACATATGTACACATTTTCTACCCTGATTGAAAGCAAGTTCCTTGAGGACAGGGACTGGTTTACTTTTATCTTACCCTCCAGCACTTAGGTTGAACACTAGGTCCTTCATAAAATCTTGTCATTAGACATAGCTAGTACTGGATCAGGAAGACAAATTTAAATCCAACCACAGACACTTGCTAGCAGTGTGATCCTAGGCAAGTCACTTAACCTTTGCCTCAGTTTCCTCAACTGTAAAATGGGCATAATAGCATCCATCTCACAGGGTTGTTATAAAGATAAAGTGAGATAATATTTGTAAATAACATTTGTAAAATAATAGTTGTAAAAAGCCTTCGGCACAGTGCCTAGCACAAAGCAGGTACAGTTCTATATAAATGCTTATTTCTTCCCTTTCACTTGTCAATCAATTATTTTTTCCAACAACTTCCCAAATTCCCTCTAGTGTCTAGCTCAGGGATTTATGTACGGAGGTGCCTCAATAAATGCTGCTGACTGATAGACTGATTGTCTAGTTGAATGTAATAACTCCTGTCACCATGAACTGGATCATAGTCAAGAGGCTCTCATCACCTTAAAATCCGTCCACATCTGACCACTCTCGGTTCTTCTCCCCAGGAGGTGCTTGGACACAGGGAAGATGAATATTTTCCTATATTCTCTTATCTCAGGATTTCAAAATGGCTTATTTGCAAGCTAACTAGAGCTCATACTGGTGATTGCCAAACCCAAACAGTTGCAGAAGAATTTCTCTCCCCCCTACCCGTGGCCCTAAACTCCTTTTCAGTCCTTTCTCCCAACACCTGGAGGACTGAGTTGTCTTTCCTAAATCTGTTTGGTTTTCTCTGGGTTGGCCTCTCTGAGTTTCCCCCTGAGAAAGGACAATTAAAGATAAAATCCCACTGGTTGCTGGAGTTCAGAGCTCTGCTCTCTCCATCCAGCTGTCCAAACACACACTCCACATTGCAGAGCTGTAGGGGAAAAAAGAGCCAGAACTAGGGAAGGAAGCTGTGCACCAATTTTATCCCTCTCTGCACAATGTGGGAATGGTGGGGAGAGAATGGTATCTAGGCATTCCTTGACCTTGGCACCACTCTGATGCCCCTGGGGTTTATATCCTCCCGCCTGACTCTGTGCCTTTTCTTTTTCTCTGTTCATCCTAGCCCCTCCTGTTTCAGAGTAAAGGGCCTGTTCATAGAACCAAAGAATGTCAGAGCTAGAAGAGACTTTGGAGACTATCTGGTCCAATTCCTTAAATTTTCATTTCACAGATAGGGAAACTGAACCCCAGAGAGGGGATCTGGCTTGCCCAGGGTAACACAGCAAATTGGAGCAGATCTGTGGCTAGAATTCAGGTCTTCTGACTGCTTAGGCCAGCTCTCTTTTCTCTCTAGATCAGTGGTTCCCAAACTTTTTTGGCCTACCGCTCCCTTTCCAGAAAAAAATATTGCTTAGTGCCCTGGAAATTAATTTCTTGTAAATTTTAATAGCAATTAACAGGAAAGATAAATGCACCTGTGGCCATCACCACCTCCCTGGATCGCTGCAGCACCCACCAGGGGGCAGTGGCACCCACTTTGGGAATCACTGTTCTAGACCAAGGTGAATGGGGAAAAAGAAAGGAAGGGGAAAAGATTCAATTTATGAAGGAGAGTCTTGAGAAGGCAATACTTAACCCCCCAAAAAGAAGCTCTAATGTTGGAATCTCAGGGGTGGCAACACACTCCAAAAGTGATGACATGAAGCCATGATTGAACCTTTGTATACAATCTCTTCCCTACCTTTATCATATATCATTACCCCTCTCCTGCCAACCAATGAATCTAAATTGAATATTTCCTAAGCAGCCTGCTGGCACAGTAGATAGAGTGCTGGGTCTGGAGTCAGGACTCATCTTCCTGAGTTCAAATCTGGTCTCAGATACTTCCTAGCTGTGTGACCCCGGACAAGTCCCTTAATACTTTTTGCCTCAGTTTCCTCCCCTGTAAAATGAACTGGAGAAGGAAATGGCAAACCACTGCAGTATCTTTGCCAAGAAAACTCCGGATGAGGACACGACTAAAATGATTGAACAGCGACAACTATGTTCAAAATATTCTGCCAGGCACTAAGGAAGATATAAGACTCGGTGCCTCTGCCTTCATGGAGCTCATAGTCTAGCAGGTAGATATGACCAGTACAGAGAAAACTATATGCAAAATAAGATGATTTCATTAGAAAAGTACAAAAGAGAATGCTTTAAACTGTTGCAACTTGGGGATAGGAAGTGTTTTCCTCTTCCAAAGATGCAGCCAAAGAAAGTCAAGCAAGAATCCACAAGATAAGAACACAGAAGGGGTTGGGAATAATCTGGGAGAAGAACTTCAAGTTATTCACCACAGACCAATCTGTTATACAGCCTTCCTACAAGCTTGGGGCCTGATGAGAAAGGCTATTTCAGAACCATAAACCACAGGCTACAACATGGCAATTGGCCAATCTGAGACTCTACTGTGTAGGAGACTCAGAACAATGGCGGGCGCTAGAAGGAGAAAGGATATAAAGCCAGGTTCTTGCCCTCAAGGAGCTTATGGTCGACATGGGAAGAAAGTACAAACACACCCATTCAAAGATAAATAATAGTACTCCAATTATCCAATGAGTAGCGCAGGTATCTCTAAGAGTTAAGGGAGGGAGAGATCCCTGTGGATGAATATGATTGGGGGAAGCTTCCAAAAGAAAGGAGGATTCAGGCTGGGCCTTGAAGAATCGAGTGAGATTGTATCAAAGTAGAATAAAGGGAAGCGGCATTTTCTTCTGAGAAAACACGGCCAGAGAGACATGGTCAAGGCCAGCTTCTTAGGACAGGTGCGTCATCCCCACATGGAGACCTTCGTTCGGTGCTCTACATGCCCAGTCACGCTCTACAAAGAGAGAGAAAAGCAGTGGGTTTATTTATAGAAACTGTTTCAGGGCAATAACAACTCTACACCCTACACTCTTCCCCCTCCCCACCCCAATGAAATTGGGAGAAATGAGATGAGAGAAGACCGAGTGACACAGTTCCAGCACCAAAGGCTTGAGGCCCTCAGCACTCCGGTGAGGGTGAGGTGGTTCCTCAGGCCGTGTTATTATTCCAATTATAGCCAAGGTCCGCCCTACCCTGCCCAGCCTTCTCCAGATTTATAGCCAAGAGCTGGGCAGTTCCCTAGGGGCTCCTCTGGGCCTTGCTTCTGCAAAGAAAAGAGGGGAAACTCTGGGGCTTGAGGGGAAATGGGATGATTTATACATATTTTGAGTCTACTTGAGAAATAAGGAAATGAGAGGTTTTTTTTCTCCCATGCTAAAAAGAGAACTAAGTTCCTTCTATAGTGAAGTAGATAATTGTAGTGTCTCTAGGTAATTATAGTCAAACCTCCCTAATCCAAACTAATTGGGGGAGAGGCCTGTCTGAATTAGTGATGAACCTAAATTATACATTAAAAAAAAAGAAATGGACTTTTATTACAAAGAGGGATGGGTTCTTTGTCCTTAAGAGTATCGTACAGGGCCCTCGACCAAAAAACTTCTCACTGTTATAACGACTTAAAAGCTCTGGGTTCTCAAAGGTTTTACTGATAGACTCTAGCATATTCTAATTAGCTGTTAAAACAGGATCATAATATTAGAGATTTAGAGAAGGAAGGGAACTTTAAGGTCATCTAGTACAATCCCTTCATTTTATAATTAAAACTGAAATGGAGAGTTTACGTGACTTGTCCAAGGTCATTCAGTCAGGAAGTAATAGAACCAGATTTGAATGAAGGTCCTCTGATTCCAAGCAGAATTTCGAATTGTAGGGATGGGGATAACAAATGATGACGCTGTTCATGAAGGTTCAAAAGTATTAGAATTATTGCTAGTAGGGTGAAAAATGATTGATTTGTTGCCTTACCCATCGTTTATTTTCAATCAGTATTATCCAATTTATCGTGAGTCCCTAGGGGAAGTGATTATTAATTTTATATTTATCCCATCCATACCTACTTAATCATATGTTTAGTCAAGTAGGCTAATCAATCAATATTAATTACATTTAGGATGATTGGATCAGATTAAGGACTCTCTTTCTTATATTAGTTGTAAAGTACACTTGCTTTGTTTAATTATGTTGATTTGGAGACCTCCACTCTGGTGCAAAAGATAGAGCTAATCTCTACCCTGAACATGGCGGTCCAGTTTCAGAGTGATAGAGATGCTCTAATACTGTGGAAAGTTCCCTAGTTATTTTAGGAGCCCCTCCACTCTTGTTATTTTCCCTATGGTTGGCCAACCTGGGAGGCCCCCTGCCCAGCCACCCTTCGTCAGAGGAGATGGCCTATGCCTAGGGCATCCTGAGATCACCTGCCTGCTAGCATTTCTGGTAGACCCTCCTGAAGAGTCAGGGTATAGATTTGTTGACAATGAAATTTTGTATTTCACTCTGCCTTTTCTGTATCATCGAGGTAACAAGCATTATAAAAATCCATGCCCTGGGGGGAAGGGTATCTCAGGCTATGAGGAGATCTGGGGTCCTTTTGATTCAAGGGAGCAGGATCCCTTTAATAAATAGTTTTCAGGGGGCAGCTGGGTAGCTCAGTGGATTGAGAGGGACAGTGTTTTTACCTTGGCTTGGTGGCCAATACATTGTAAGGCCTTAATAAATGTTTATTGATTGACTGATGGATTAAATTAATTTAAATTCAACATTTACTAAGTGCCTGTCATGGGTAAAGCTGGATTTTATTGGTGAAGGTGGTGGTCTTATAGTGAAAATGAGGGATAGATAATCCAAGATGGCCTGACTACTGCCATATTAGTACCCAGATAATGTTAGAGGACCTCAAAAGAGACCTTACTGTGGATAGAGCTGAAGAAGAAGGTTTGTGGAAAGAAATGGATAGAATCACTCAGGATGAAAAGTCACGGATGGGTTGAAGCCCATTTAAAGATTTAAAGAGGTCCACATGCTGATGAGATAATAAATATTTAATACTTAAAAGCAGAGGGGATACAAAGACAAAAATAAACAGTTCCTATCCACAAGGAGCTTACATTTTATCAAGGAATATAAGAACTCTAGATACATAAATATAAAGTAATTTGAAGAAGGAGTGAACATTCCAACTAGGATGACTGTGAAGAAATCAGGGAAGGATTGAGTATCTAAGCTGAATATTGAAGGAAGATTAGGCTTCTGGGAGGGGGGATGGGTAAAGAAATAAGCATTTATTAAGTACCTACTATTGCTATGCAATGTACCATATTACAAATATTATCTTCTTTAAAATATTCTCTTTTAGATCATAAGGAAAAAGACATACAAAAATATTTATAGCCTCACTCTTTGTGGTGGCAAAAAATTGGAAAATGAGGGGATGCCCTTCAGTTGGGGAATGGCTGAATAAATTGTGGTATCTGATGGTGATGGAATACTATTGTGCTCAAAGGAATAATGAACTGGAGGAATTCCACGTGAACTGGAACAACCTCCAGGAATTGATGCAGAGCGAAAGGAGCAGAACCAGGAAAACCTTATACACAGAGATGGATACACTGTGGCACAGTAGACTTCTCTATTAGTAGCACTGCAATGATCTAGGACAATTCTGAGGAATTTATGAGAAAGAACACTGTTCACATCCAGAGAAAGAACTGTGGGAGCAGAAATATAGAAGAAAAACAACTGCTTGATCACATGGGTCGATGGGGATAAGATTGGGGATGTAGACTCTAAGTGCTCACCCTAATGAAAATATTAATAATATGGAAATAGGTCTTGATCAATGACACATGTAAAACCCAGTGGAATTAAGCATTGGCTATTAGGAAGGGGGTAGGAGGAGAAGAGGTAAAGAACATGAATCATGTAACCATGGGAAAATATTCTAAATTAATTAAATAAATAAATGAACTTAATTTTAAAATATTCTCTCTTTTAATCCTCATGACATTTTTAGGACAATGGTGCTTTAATTATTCCCATTTTACTGTCAAGGAAACTGAGGAAGACTTCATTACTTGACTAGGATCATATAGTTACTATTACTTTCAGAATAGTTTAAATTCTAGCTGGTGGCTCAGAAGTCCTGTCCTTACCTCCTTCCTACCCCTACCCCACTACTCCCCCCCACAACTGTTCCCAGCTATAAGAAAATAGTTCTCTTCTTCTCTTAGCAATATGCTATGGAAGACTGGGAACCAGAAGACCTGGGTTTGTGTCCAGATGCCACCGCTTACTAGCCTTGTGACCTTGGGTAAGATATTGTGAACACAAGTATTTATGTTCAGTTCTGGGAACTGCATTTCAGGAAGAACAGTGACCAAGGAGAGCATGTTCGAAGGAGAGTGATCAGGATGGGAAGGAGACCGGAAACCACATCGTATAAGGACAAGTTGAAGGAACTGTGGATGTGCAGCCTGGAGAAGACTTAGTGGAGAAGAGAACAGAGACTTAGTAGAGAATAGGATTGCTGTCTTCCAGTATTTGAAGAACCTGCATTGAAAGAAGATCATATTTTCATAGCTGGAAGGGAATTTAGAGCACATTTAGTTCAATCTCCCATCGTTTTACAGAAGAAGAAACTGAGGTTCAGACAAGTAAAGGCCACTTCACCTGCCCGAAGTCATACAGTAAATATCTAAGGTAGGGTTTGAAGCCAGACTTCCCTGACCCCAAGCCCAACACCTTGTCTACCAGACCACACTACTGCTAGATTAGACTAATTTTGTCTAACTCCAAAGGGGAGAACTTTGAGCATTGGGCAGAAGTTACTGGGGAACAGTAGCGGGGAGGATGAAGGCAGATTTCCTGGCTTATATATGAGGAAAGACTTGCTAATTAGTGAGCTGGTCCAAAGTGACTCTATGCAATGGATAGAGAAGTTTTTTCCACTGCAAACCTTAAGGAAAGAATGGATGACCACCTGCAGAAGATACTGGAAGGAGGGTGCCTGGTTAGGTCTGAGTTGGGCTAGATAACCTGTGAGGTTCCTTACAACCCTGAGATTCTCTGACTTTCCTTCTTTGGGCCTCAGTTTGTTCATCTACAAAGCTTGGGATAATAACACCTGCCTCACAGGACTGTTGCCAGTGAAGATCAAATGAAAGTTCTCTGTGAAGTATTATTCCTATGAGGTTGTGCTGTGGGGGAGGGCAGGGTAGGTGCTTGCTCATCCTTGGTCTGAAGAGAGGGAAGGAAGGAGTGAGAAAGAGAGAAAGGGAGGGAGAGAGAGAGAGAAGGGGAAAAGAGGGATGGAGAGGTGGGGATAATGACAGAGAGGGAGGGAGAAAGAGGAAGAGGGAGGGAAAAAGCCCTGGAGAAAGAGAGAGGGAGGGAGAAAGGAAGGGTTAGAATGAAAGCGAGAATGAGGAAGAAAGAACAAAAAGAAAAAAGAAAGTAAAAAAAGATAAAGAAGGAAGGATAGTGACAGAGAGAAAGGAGAAAGGGATGGAGAGAGAGGAAGGAAAGGTTAGATTGAAGGAGGGACTGAGGGGAAGAACAAAAAGAAAAAGAGAAGTAAGAGAGAAGAGAAAAAGAGGGAGGGATAGTGCTAGAGAGAGGGAGTAAGAAAAAGGGAGAGAGAAAGGGGTGGAGAAAGAGGGAAGGAAGGAGAGAAGAAGGGATAGAATGAAGAGAAAAAGGGAGAGAATAAAAAGAGAAAAGAGAGAAAGCAAAAGAAAGAGGGGAGAGGAGAGGAGAAAGAGTTGGGGGAGGGAGAGAGAGAGAAAGAGGAGAAGGGGGACAGAGGCAGAGAAAGACAGAGATAGAAACAGAAACACAAACACAGAGAGAGGAGTCTGTCCCTAGGCAACCATTCATTATCTATGGAGAAGATCAGAGGAAAGAGGAAATGAAAGACAAGTTAACTAGATGTTGTAAGTGTTGTAAGTGTCTTTCTTTGGTCCTTATAAACACTCTCCCTGGTCACTTTGCATAATCTCTGAGTTGTCCAAGAGAAACAAATAGCAGCTAAGGGAAAAGAGCCGAGAGACCAATGGTAATGAAGGCATTTGCTAGTCCCCTCACAGACATAGCAATCAGGACAGGTGTAATCAATCAATCAATCGTCATTTATTTGTATTTATTTATTAAGCATTTTGTTTATTTATTTATTAAGCACTCACTATATTCAAAGCACTGTGCTAAACATCAAGGATACAAGAAGGGTCAAAAGACAGTCCCTGTCCCCAAGGAGCTCACAAACGAATTCGGGAGACAACAGACAAATCTATACAAACTCTATACAATAGAAATAAGTTATAATTTATAGAAGGAAGGCATGAATTAAGAGGAGTTGGAGAAGGCTTCCTGTAGAAGGTAAGATTTAGGATCCTGGAACTTAAGGGAAATCAGGGAGGTAGACAAGAGGCAGAGATGAGGGAGGGAGGCCATTCCAGGAATGGGGAACAGCCAGGAAAAGATAAAGTCTCCTGTTCTCAGAACAGCAAAGCAACCTGTGTCACTGAATGGACAAATACCTGGTGAGGAGGAAGATGTAAGGTATAAGGTGGAAGAAAACTGGAAAGACGTGCATGTAGGGAAGGGGCTAGCTCATGGAGGGCTTGAACACCAAAGAGAAGATTTTATATTTTGTCCTGGAGATGACAGGGAGGCACTGAAGTTTACTGAGGAGAAGGGAGAGTTTGCTTTGAGGTTATAAACATCACCTTGACAGCTGAATGGAGGATAGATTGGAGCAGGGAGAGATCCACTAGCAGGCATAGTTCAAGCATAAGGTGATGAGGACCTACACCAGAGTGGAGGCAATATCAGAGGAAAGAAGGGGGCATATTCAAGAGATGTGGCAAAGATTAAAATCAACAGGCCTTGACAACAGATTGGATATGGAAGTGAGAGATAGTGAAGAGCAGAGGATGACATTTAGGTTGGAGGGACAGAGATGATGGTGTTGCCCTTCACAGCCACAGGAAAGTGGGGAAAGGGGCAGCATTTGGTGGGGAGGATAGATCAAGTTTAGATTTGGACATCTTAATATGTCATCTTCAGGATTAAGTATAAAATCCTCTCTTTGATGCTCCTTCAACTAGGGGGCACAGCTAGAGTCGGGGGTCCTGGGTTCAAATTTGAACTCAGACACCTCCTAGTTGTGTGACCCTGAGGAAGACACTTAACCCCTATTTCCTAGCCCTTATCACTCTTCTGCCTTGGAACTGATACTTAGTAATGATTCTAAAATGGAAGGTAAGGGTTAAAAGAAAAAAAAAAGATGTCTATGGACATCCAGCTTAAGATGTCTGAAAAGCAATTGGAGATGAGAGATTGGAGGTCAACAGAGAGGTAGGGACAAGATCAAGTGAAGAATCATGAACCCTGAGATGGTGATGAAGTCCATGGGAGCTGATGAGAGCACAAAGTGAAGTGCGAGAGAGGAGAAGGAGGCTCAGGAGCAGAACCCTGGACAACACCTATGGTAAGATGGTTTGGACTCATTGAGCAACTACAGGAGAGATTCTTCTTCCTACTCTGAATGCTTTGCAGGTAGCATACTGTATGGGCCTCATTCCTTGACCCTGATGGACCATTGCAACAGTGTAGTAGATGAGGCTCTGGATCTGGGTTCAAATTCTGCCCCAGATGCTTAAAAACTAGATAAGATAACCAAAGAGCATGGGTTGTGTGAGGCACTGGAGATGTTCACAACTATAAATCACATCTTGGTGAAAACTGTTATTGCAACTTAATATTTTTTACAGACCCAAATAGTCCACAGTAGGATTTGGGGTCCTCAGTGGGACATTTAAAGTCTCTTAAATCTGATCCCCATCTCTTTTTCAAATCTTTTCCCATATTATTGTCCCGCATACTAGATTAGTCACTTTACCTCTTGTTTCCTCAGTTTCTATATCTGTAAACTGAGAAGACAGACTCAATTGCCTCTAAGCCCTTCGGGAGCTCTACATATTTGATTCTTTGATCTCTAATCTCTGGCAGAAAATTACCCCAATCAAGGCCACAGCTTAACTCGACCCTAACCCTAGCCACAACCTAAGTGGTCCCTGAATCTAGTCAAGCCACCCCACACAGGCTGCTGGATTCAAGGTCTTGAGTGCAATAGTCTGGGGAGGTCAGTGTAGCCATCCCCAGCATTCAGTTTACAGCTCAGAACACACATCACTTAGAGAGAATAATTCAGGAACATTGTCTTCACATGTAAAGGATGGTAGTTTTAAATATTCATCTCTCTTGCTAGAAGTTCTGAAGGAGAATCTCTCCCTAATGGGTGCCAAATCCAGCCCCTCTGAAACACCTTTGTTCTCCCAGGTGTTGCCCCATGCCGGCAGTTCCCATGGAACAATCTGAAGCTGGATCAGAGACTCACACCCCCACACACATGTACTCCTTCCCCCCCCCTGGTCCAGACCCTCTTCTCCAGGATTCCCGGCCCCCCAGGGTATCGTTGCTTCATGGACACACACACGCTCACAGCACACCATCTCACAGCGCCAGCCATTGTTCCCTAGGCTGTCCAAGGAGCACAGGGAAATGGGGAACAATCCAGCTGGGGGAGGAGGCAGTTAGAAAGTCGGCCCCCCCCAACTCCCCACCAGAGAGAGCTCTACCACCCGCCAGTGTTTGGGAAGAGGTTGATGTGGGAGAAAACAAGGGTGTTGTTTTTTCCTTCTCTCCTAGGCTGTTTCCCCCCTGAATTCTGCCCTGGGGCCTGAAGGTGCAGTTTGTGTGTGTGCCTGATGCCTTGGCCCTTTATTCCGAGTCCCATGGGAACCTGGCAAGGGCCGGCAAACGTATAAAGGTATCCATTCTATCCTTTTCTTGGGCCTAGATTAATGTTGGGAGGAAGGAGGAAGGAGGGAGTGAAGGGTGGGGGAGATTCAGGAAGAACAAGAAGGAGGGTACTAATGCTGACCCTAAGCCCTTTAGGGAAGGGAGAGGAAGAAAAACAATAACACAGAGGGATTAAGGAGGCACTGTGGCACAATGGAAAGAACCCCTGAGAGAGGTGGGAGGCCTGAAAGCTAATTCTGGCTTTACTACAGGCTCCCTACATGATCTTGGACAAATCATTTCTCTCTCAGGGTCTCAGTTTCCTCGTTTGTAAAATGAGGGGTGGGTTTCAATGGAATGATCACTAAGAATTCTTAGATGCTATTGGGTGGCTAAGACTAAGCCGAGGTGGTACCCAGGGCATCCACAGGGATACCACAAAGGGATGGAACTGTAGGAATTGTAGATGGAAGGAGCCTTACAAGTCAGCTATTCCAACCCCTTCATTTTACAAACTAGGAAACTGAGTCCCAGAGAAACAAGGTGATTTGCCAAAAGTCAAATGGCTGAGCTGGAATTTGATCTCAGGATCTCTGACTCAAAATCCAGTTTTCAGTAGGGCAGCTTTCAAAGCAGGTGCTGGGAAAAGAGCTTCACACCTGCCATTCGTAGAGCCTTGAACTTATCAAAATGTTTTCATATATTATCTCATATCATCTTCATAACAGTGCTACTTATAAGATATGCAAGGCAGATATCATTACTTAAATCTTTAATGCTTTGGGCCAAAGGCTGTGAGTAAAAACTATCTGCTTTCCCTTTTGTCCAAATCCATCCCATGAGACACCAATGTTGAAATAAGTTTGATAGAAGGATAGGAGAAGAAATGGGCCCCTTCAACCTGGAAGACAGCAAGACTGGGAATTTTAATCCCCATTTTACATAGGAGGACACTAATGTTCTTTACTGAAGAAATGATTTGCTCTGGGGCTGGTAAATTGCAGAGCTGGGATTGGTCCTAAGATCTTATCTCCCAGGCTTGGTCTCCCTCTGATACGTCCCCCTTTTCCCTGTCAAACTGAAACCACAGTTTTTGTTTAAAAAAATAACATCTCATTAACTGTGCAATGCAACCATTTATAACTTATTAATATCATAGAGTTACCTGAGTTTCAGGGAGGGTAGAAAGTTTGCCCATGGTCACATACACACATATTCAGGATCAAATGTGGGATTTGAACCAACTGCTTCCTGACTCTAAATCCAGCACCTCCAGTCTTACCCATAAATAATCATTAATGTCACACTATTCTGCTTTTCTAAGTTGACTCATACCTCATCCAATAATTCCATTTTCTTGCTCAGTCATTACCTTTCCCCCACTATAAGCCTCTCACCCACTCACAACCTTCACCTTTTCTCTTAGGGACCATGTTTAAAGGGTGTGGATTAATACTGGAGCCTTGAAACAAAACAGCCTGAATGCATATACAAGAGTTTAGTTAATTAAAGCCATGTCTTGTTATGCAACCAAAAAGCTTGGGTTAGTGTGGGGCATGATGGATATTTGAAACCACAGACCACAACTTTGTGGACTAGGAAGCTTTCCGGTAAACTGCTTCAGCAACTTAATTTTGTACAAACCCAAATTAGTCAACACCATGGACCAGGGTTCTTCAGGATGGCATTTAAAGCCCTCTACAATCTTCCTCCCATATACCTTTCCAGTCTAATTCCATATTAGTCCCTTTCACATACTCTGATCTATACTCTTTTCCAATTGAACTGGTCTACTAGCTGTTCCCCACCATATAAGATTCCATTTCCTGTCTTAGCTTAGCTATTTCCCAGGTCTGGAATGCATTCCTTCCTCACCTCTTCTTCCTTACTTTCTCCAAAGTTGTGCTCAGGGGTCAATTCTTCCCTTAGACCTATGTTGTCGAACCTCTGGCATACTGGCACGTGTACTGGAGGAGGCTGATCCCTTCCCTCCTCTGCCATGCCTGAGGACATTTTTTCACATTACCTGGCCCTCTACCCAGCAGCCCAATGGGAGCATTTCCTCCCTTCCCTGTCTGGGGTAAGGCATGGAGCTCACATGCTGTGTGAGGGTAGCAATTTGGGCACTTGGTCTCTAAAAGGTTCGCCATCACTGCCTTAGACCCTTCCAATCATTACTGCTCTCTAATTCTTGAAATTACTTCCTAATAAAACACCCCTTCCACATAGTGACTTTCCCCATCCTGGTTTTGACATGTCACAGATTGGCACAAGAAATGAAATGGGAACTTGGGGGGAGTTTTGCAAGAGTCACAAATGACATGCAAAGGTCAGTAGATAACAGAAAAAGTTTAGAAACTCAGAAATGCATAAAATATATGCAGAGTATTATATAATGTCAACATATTTTATCTTTTAATGTTACACTATATGATTTCTTTTTTTAAGTTAAAATAAGAGTAAAATGTTAATGTTTGCAAAAAGAACACAATTCAGCAAGAAACCTAGAAATATCTTAAGTCTGACTTATATGGCCAAATATGTAACCCAAATTTTACAATAAGGTATACTATTAAACACCCCATAAAAGAAAAAGTAAAAATTCTCTGGTATGAAGGGAGGGCCAGAAAATTCTACATGGATTTTGTAGAAGGGATAACTATATTGTGTATTTACTTGTTAGTATATTGTTGTATTACCCCAGTAGAATGTCAACTCCTTGAGGACAAGGGTGAACTGTTGCTTTGTCTTTTTTTTTCTTTTATTCCCAGTGCCTGGCCCAAAGCCTGGCACCTAATAAATGTTTGTTGAATTTAATTATATTCAGAGCCTTAGACTAGGCACTAGGGGTGGGGGGGGGGAGGTGGGTGGGAAAAGAAGAACCAAGGAAGAAGAGATCCCTGCCCTTAGGGACTGCTTGTGAAGAAAGAACACAGGCCCACGTGTGATGATTTGAAAATGTTTGCAAAAACCTTGCCAGAGGGAGGTGAATTTGGAGACTTCAGTCTCTTTGATGAACTTTATACCACTATGGACTTCAAGAATTTCGTAAGAGAGAGGGAGAGAGAAAAAAACTAACTCCTAAGTTAACTCCTGCCCAAACACTGCCTCCTTCCTCTGGGCCAACAGTACTATTTGGCTGCTGTCACCAGAGCTGGCTGAGGAGGATTTCATACACTGGATACTTTCCAAGGTTATCTCTTCCCTGACAGAGCTGTGGGATACAGAGACCAGAGGGCTCTTTCTCCTCCACTGGCCCCAGGGTTATCACCACTCCATTGTGGCAGGGCTGAAGGACCACTGAGATTCCATGGGGCTGGAGCATGACCTCATGCCCAGGGCCCCATTCTGGGCTTTCTGAAGGGGATTAGGTGATGCTCTGCTCTGGATACTTCAGAGATTGGGGTACTGGGAGGAAAAGTGAGTTATGTTCCCAGACTGCCCCCACTATTATTGGCCATTATCTCCAGGCTCCTGCTTAGCTCTGGAGGAGATAACTTCCCCAGAGTTGGAGATAGGCAGCTGGAAATGGAGGGAATGGGTGTGTGTGTGTGTGTGTGTGTGTGTGTGTGTGCGCGCGCGTGTATGTGTGTGTGTGTGTGTGTCCAGGACTTATCTGCACCCAGTGTGAAGCTGCTTGGTGCCTCTGACTTTGGTGTGGTTTGTTTATATATTTATTGATTTAGTGACTAAATTTTTCAGCAAACAGACACTGCTCAGGCCCAGACTTGGCTTTGGGATACCTCAGTCTCTAGAAGGAGTAAGTGACTGAAGCATCATTCAAGAGAGCCCAAGAACATAAATATTCTGACAAACTCACGGATAGCCACCATGCATTATGATGTAGTGAGAAGACACTGGATTAGAAGTTAGGAGACTCAGTTCTGTTTTGGCTCCTGGGTGTGACTTTGGGCAAATTGCTCCTCCTCTCTGGGACTCATCTTCCTTCTGTCTGAAATGAAAGGGTTTGATTAGAGGCTCCCTAAGGTCCCTTCCAGTTGGAACCATCTCTGGTTCTATGAGGCCTATAATTCCTCAGCAGCCCTGTGCCACCTCTTCCTATTCTTGAAACTTTACATTTACTTTACCTTACCTGTGTGTGTCCCAGAATACCTGCCTCTAGCAAGTGGCTGGTACCCATGAGGATGGCTCAGGCTGGGGGCAATGAGGAACCAGTCTGGAAAGCTGGCTCTGGATCTGTCCCACCCTTTGTTCAGGGGGCTGGCACAAGCTGGATCATGACATGAGGATGGATTTGGGACTCTTCTTGGCCTGGGGGGATTCCATTAAGTGACTTGGGAATCAGGAATGGACAAGATTCTACATAGGGGCTTTATAGGATCTCAAAAAACCACTTTTTCCCACACATTTATTCTTTTTATAGGGGAAATATATTTACACAAACTCTACCCCCCACCCCACCCCCAGTGACAACAGAGGGAGTGAATTATCCAGCTTTAACGATTACCTCTTGCAAAACCCCCTCCCCCTTGGAGGGCTAAGCCCAAAAGTTTTGCTTCAGGCCTCAACGTGCTGAGTTCTCAGTCTCACGAGTATTTTTTTACCCATCAGGAAAAAAAAAATCAGAGTCAATAGACCCTGCAAGGACATGCCTGGCTGATTCATGGGGAGCTGCCCTTACACCTGTCTAGCTCCCTGGGAAAAGTGGCTTCTGCTACCCAGGGCTTGGGTGGAGGGAGGCCTGGGGGAATGGGAAGGTGTGTAGGTTGGGGGCTGGGTCTTTCCTTCTATCCTTTCTCATTCCTCCACTCCCCAGTGAACACCAACTGGCCCCCACCCCAATTCCTCAGCAGCCCTGTGCCAACCCATCCTATTTTTGAAGTTGGCATCCTCTCTCTGACAGGCACAGAGAGAGGGGGACCAGTTTAGAGGAGTTTGGGATGCTCTTTACAAGTCAGGGATGTCTCAAAAAGACTCATCAGCTTTTCTGAGTGACCAGAGATGGATAGCCCTGTCTAGCCAGGGATTAAATCTAAGTTGTCCAGAACCTGTCTCAGGCTATCCAGTCTCTCCAGAATGAGTTCCTTAAGTTGACTGCCTTCTGGGGAATCAATTGTCCTGTGACTGGTCTTTAAATTGAGGTGTTCAGGATCCAAAGGGTACCCCAAATCTGAGGAGTGAGACCAAGTGCCTCCATGCTTAGCCCCTATATATGATTTATTTCTTAAACTTGAATCTTAGCCAAAGAGCAATGGTTTGTTTTTTTTTAACCCTTAACTTCTGTTTATTGATTTATAGGTGGAAGAGTGGTAAGGGTAGGCAATGGGGGTCAAGTGACTTGCCCAGGGTCACACAGCTGGGAAGTGTCTGAGGCCGGATTTGAACCTAGGACCTCCCATCTCTAGGCCTAGCTCTCATTCCACTGAGCTACCCAGCTGCCCCAGAGCAATGGTTTTGTATTCAGAAAACAGGGGTTTAATTCCTACCTTTACCACTAACTACCTGTTCAACCTGGGGCAACACTTAATCAATCAATCAATCATACAGCATTTTTGAAGCACCTACTATGAACCAAGTAACCTGCTAAGCACTGGGCATGCAAAGGCAAAATGGACTTTGCCCTCAAAGAGCTTACATTCAAACAAGCATCCATTTTCTCACTTATCAAATGCAGGGGTTGGATCAGATCAGTTGTGGCAAACTCAAATAGAAAGGAAAGAAATAGAAAAAAAATTGTATGTAAGAATCTCTGCCAGACACATACTGGTTTTGAAAACCACTCATTAAGATGATCTGTTATATTGTATTTTTATTTATTTTGTTAATTATTTCCCAATTACATTTAAATCTGGTCTGGCCTGCACTGGAGAGTGTTGCTGGCTTCAATGTGCTTTACATCTCTGGTCTAGATATTTTCTTTCTTTTTTTTTTTTTTAAAGCTTTACCTTCTGTCTTAGAATCAACACCAAATATTGGTTTCAAGGCAGAAGAGCTAGGCAATGGGGGTTATGTGACTTGCCTAGGATCACACAGCTAGGAAGTGTCTGAGGTCAGATTTGAACCCATGGGCCTGGCTCTCAATCCACTGAGCCACCCAGCTGCCCCCTCCAGATATTTTCTAAGGTCTCTTCTAGTTCTAACACTACAATTCTATGATGTGTGATCCTTTCCTATATTCTAGGGAGCAGAAGGAAGAATGGGGGAGCAGAGTGGGAGAATGGATATGTTGGTGGTTGAGGGGAATTTGGTCCAATAGCCATGGGGAGCTCTTTGGCTGGTTAGGCTGGCCTTGGTCAGTCCAGTCCAGCTCCTCTTCCCAGTGAGAAGAGAGAGAGAGGGACCCGGTGAGATGGGATAGTGGTTATATTAAACTGAAAGCAGGTAGAAGGATATGTCAGGGCATGTTGCTCAGCTCAGCTCAGCATCCCTGTTACTATTTCCTTGTATGTAGGATTTCGGCTAGTCTGGAGACCCCAGGAAACCTCCCCAGCAAAATTCCCCCACCAGCCTGCGTGGTTTGATTTCAAGGGATACCTGACAGTCTGCCTTGGGTTGAGCAACTGAATACATATTCATTCACAAGGCAAAGATGACTTCATCATCCTCGCCATCGTCATTATGGTTATAATCACGAATGATCCTTATGGCCAGGACATCCTTTGTCTTCCTTCTGGCTCTCAGGCTTCTGCCCGGGGCCACCCTTAGGTTTCAGATTCAAGGCTTTCCAGGGTGTGGATCCTGACCAGGGCATGAGGTAGGTGTCCAAAAACACTTTCTTTTCCCAGCAGTGGCGGGCAGGTGGGGCCCCCAAGCTCAGACCTTCCTTCCTCACTAGCAGATGGTGAAGGAGCGGTCAGTGACACCCAGTCCCTATTCAGGAATAAACAAGCTCCAGTCAGCCTCCTCCCCAATTCATTGAGCCCACACCCTGTCCAGCAAAGCCAGAGGGGCTCTGAAAGGACCGGGTTAATCTGGAGGTTAAGGGCCAACGGGAAGGGGGGGGATGGATCAGGGTGAGATTCCTTCCCCCAGAGCAACCAGGTGCATTTTTAAGATTGGGGGTGGCTCAGTAGAAAGCCAGGCCTGCAGATGGAAGGTCCTGGGTTCAAAATTGACCTCAGGCACTTCCCATCTGTGTGACCCTGGGCAAGTCAGTTAATCCCAGTTGTTCAGCCCTTACCAAGCCCTGTCTTGGAATTGATACTTAGTAAAGATTCTAAGACAGAAGGCAAGGGTTAAGAAAAAAAAAAAAAAAAAAAAAAAAAAAAAAAAAAAAAAAAAAAAAAAAGATTGACCATAGAATGAAGAGCTGACTTTGGGTACTCTCTGTTATCCAGGAGATAAAACAAAGAAGTAAATCATGTTGGAGTTGGGGATGGAGAGTAGGGGTACGGGGAGCAGAAAAGTCAATAGCTGAAGAATCAGTCCACAGCAAGGCCTACTTAGAAGGGTATCCTGGACCAGGTGAGGGAGTTTGGATTCAGATTTTGATGATGGGGAAGGACACAACTCATGGGAGGGAATGGAGAGCACTACACTAGGGGAGGGAAGCGTGCCAGCCTAAATTCAGAAATAAATTCTCTAAATGAGGAATCAGTGAACTGACCAGCCACCCACTGAACCCTGCTGCAAAGGGGACATTCACCTTCAGATGGAGGACCTGCTACTAGCAGGGGTCCTCTTTGCGCTGGGGTATATAGAAAGTAGCTATTTGCCCATGACACTGACCTGCAGGGTTTGAAGGGACTTACAGGTCCAATCAGATGTCAATCTCCCTATTAGGTTTCTAAAACGTCTGGGAGGAGCCCTGCTCAAGAATGATGGGCTTTTGGGTGGGGGCCCACTGAGTAGCTCAGTGGATTGAGAGCCAGGCCTAGAGAAAGGAGGTCCTAGGTTAAAATCTGGCCTAAGACACTTCCCAGCTGTGTGACCCTGGGCAAGTCACTTGACCCCCATTGCCTAGTCCTTACCACTCTGCCTTGAAGCCAATACACAGTATTGATTCTAAGATGGAAGGTAAGGGCTTAAAAAAAAAAAAAAAAAAAAAGAATGATGGGCCTTCCCAGAATGTCCTTCCAGCTCTTCCTTCTATCCTCCTCCCCCTTTGATTTTTTCCTTTCTTTTTATTTTTTTCCAAAAACTCTTAAATTTTATCTTAGAATTGCTACTAAATATTTTTTCCAAGGCAGAAGAACAATAAGGACTAGGCAAGTAGGGTTAAGCCTCAGTTTCCTCATCTATAAAATGAGCTGGTGAAGGAAATGGCAAAACACTCTAGGATAAATGGGATCACAAAGAGTCAGAAACCACTGAACAACAGATTCCCACCCACAACACTCCTGTGGACTGAGTAGGGCAGGAATTGTTATAATCAATTGGCTGAGAAGAATACTGAAGTCCAGAGATGTACTGTACATTCTGACAAAATGGAAGCTCTCGGATGGCAGGGCTTGTCTCTCTTGTGTATTAGTATTCCTAGCACCTAGCACTGTGCCTGGCATGTAGTCAGAAGCTTAATAAATACTAATAAATAATGAATTAATTGATTGCTTGGAGCAGGCCGATGTCACACAGTCTATGGACTAGAAACTCCACCTCCCTTCTCCAATCTCTTCACTTCCAATCTAATATTCTTTCCACTACTCCTCTCACCGTCTCTTTCCCACAGTTAGAGTAAGAAGGAAAGGGAGGATCTGGGCTGGGCAAGGAGTGGGGAAGCCAGGGTCAGAGCTGGTCCACCACTTTGAGTTTGAGGTAACCTTAGCCCAGCTAAGGTGGAGGAAGTGAACTCCCTTCTCAGACTCAATGGCACTCAACCAACAGACCACTTTGTTAGAATCACTGGCATGTGGTGGCCCTTAACCTCTCCTTTCTCAGACCAATCCCTAGTAGGGGGATGGGGAGTAGGGGTGCAGGGAGCTGAAGAGCCAATAGACAGGGCAGTCACAATAATGGAGGCAGAGAGAAAGAGCATATACCTAGTCAGTTTGGTAAAGAAGATTGAAGAGTGGAGTATGAGGCAAAAATCTAGTTTCTAATCTCCTCTTTTATAGATTTCCAGCTGAGGAACCCTAGGCGCAGACAACTTAAATGATCTCAATTTTTAGTTCAGTAGACAAAAGTCTTCCTGTATCAAAGTTGTATTCAGACACCCCCCCAAACCATTGGGAGAGTGACTTCAAGGTGGAAGATTCCCATTTTGCTAAGGAGGTAACATATATTTAAGCCCCTTGAGGACAGAGGATGTATCTTATTTTATATAGTTCTTCTTCAACAACAAAAAAAGTTACATAGTAGATACTGTAGAAACAGGATGTAGATTGAGCTAAGCCAGCCATAATGTAAGTCACTCAGTTTGGGTTGGATTCTAAAGATTGGACAGAGGAAGCTTAACTTGAAGGGAATCCAATGTAGAACAGTACAAAGAACACTGGATTGGAAGTCAGAGGGCACAGGTTCACATCCCAGCTTTGCTTGCTTACCCATGTGATTTGAGGCAATTTGCTTTCCTGTGGTGGCTCTCAGTTTCCTCATTAGTGAAAAAAGGGGAGAGGGGGTGGGATAGTCTAAATTTCCTTCTAGCTCTAAATCCCTTGATAGGAGTCTCTGAGGGAGCCATGCATCTTTCTTTGTTTCTATGAGTCCTGTTAGATAGAGGATGAGCTGGAGCATTCTGGGAGAGAAACAAAATAGGTTACCAATAGGGAAGAGGTGGTTCTAATCCAGGCTCTTTGGCAGACCGATGATTTAGCCTAGAGACCCTTGACCAAGAAGCCACAGATGCCAGAAGCATTCTCTTCACAAAGTGTTTAAAAAACCCAGATCTGCTACTAAAACCTACTAGGCGACCTTCACTAAATCCTCTTCACTCTCTGGGGGCCTTCCTTCCTCCCTTGGTAAAAGGGGATTGGTTCTATAATTCTATGGTCCATCTTATAAAAGAATGGAAAAAAAGACTTTTCTTTTGCCCCTGCCCCATCCCTCCCCAGCTTGTTTGTTGGAGGTGCAGGTAAGATACTGTGGTGTCACACAGAAGGTATTAGTCTGGTCTAGTTCAATGTTGATGCACAACTTCTGGCTGGAAGCCAGAGAGGTTGTTTCTCTATAAAAACAAAAAACCTCCCCTGCAGGGTCGGGCACTCTAGACACAAAAGGGGAAGAGCCAGGTGTCCTATCACTGGTGGAACAGGGCCATGAGGGACGGATGAATCCCTGCTCTTGCCTTGTGGCTATGGAACTCCAGCAGCTCCCAGCTTTCAGGACTCATAAGGATGAAAAAACAAACAAAGACATCACCATTGAGAAAGCAAAGTTGTGAAGTTGGGGAAGTTGTCTTCTGCTACCAGCCCCAATCCTGCCAGGTCCCAGGTCCCTGTCCTCATCGAGGTACCTGTCTCAGGAAAGAATTCTGATGAGTTCATTCATTCATTGGGCAAATATTTATTAAGTACTTCCTTTGGGTAGGAGGGGAGAGGGAGATACAAAGTTTAGATAAGACAGTGTCTCTGTACTCCAGGAGCTAATAATCTAGTGGGGGTAGGGATAATATATCATAGGATAAAATAAAATACCAGGGAAGAGAACTGGAAAGCCCGGTATTTCAGGATAAATGCATTTGAAAGGTGCAAAATAAAATCCTCTGTGAGGTATGGGGAGAAAGGAATAATGCATGCTTAAATGTTCCTGATTGGACATGTGACCCTTCCCAAGAGGAATTGCAACATCTATTCCAAAGAAATGGAGCTTGGAACCATTTTCAGTATCAAATGTTAATACTTGGAGTGGTTTGCCATTTCCTTTTCTCTAGCTTATTTTGCAGATGAGGAAACTTGATAAATAGGGTTAAGTGACTTGCCTAGGGTCACATAGCTAGTAAATGTATGCAGTTGGATATAAACTCAGGTCTTCGTGACTCCAGGACCCACCTTAGCTGCTCCATTATAAAAAAAAAATGGAGATACATTTTAGGTCTCTGACAACATACTCCTCTATCACCAGAGCAGAATAGAATGAAAGCCCTGAATTAGATTAAACTTGTAGGTCTAGAGATGGAAGGGATCTCAGAAGTCATCTATTCCAAATATCTCATTTTACATGAGAAGAAACTGAGCCCCAGGGAGATTAAATCGTTTTTACATTATCACACAGGTATTATGATTGGAAGTGGTCAAATTCTAGTTGACTAGCTATGTGACCATTTTCTTCATGAGGTCCTCAGTTTCCCCATCTTTAAAATAAGGGGTTTGGACTATACAGTCTCTAAGGTCCTTTCTTCCTAGACAAGATTTAAAGGGAGAAATCAAGGAAGAAGAGGAAGGGATTTGGAGCACTGGGTACAGTCTAGGGTTGAGAGTTCTGTGTGTGGGCTACATTGTGTGTGCAGGGGTGGGGAGGAGCTTTGGAAAGCCTGGAGAGCATTAGACAAAGCATCAATCATACTTGAGTCAAGGCCAGGTCCTGGCTTGAGAGCTGAGACACTGACATCCTCAGTGACCATCAAAGACCTCTTTGGCATCTCTCAAAATCTTACTAAACTGGGTTCCACTGTCTGGGATTATTTGGGGTCCCCAGGCCAGTCCTAGTCCCATTCACAAAGAGGAGCCAGCATGGATGCTGAGCTAGAGAACATGCCTTGGCAAATCCTATTCCTTCTTCTCAGAGCTCCAGTAGGCTTTCATGCCCCATAAGCCCCCCCACCTTTACTGGAAAGAATGGGTAAAGAAGGGCCAAGCTGTTAGCAGAGGACTAGGTTGGGTTCCACTACCTGGGATTTATTTGGAGTCCCCAGACCAGTCCTAGTCCCATTCACATAGGCGAGCCAGCATGGATGCGGAGCTAGAGAACATGCCCTGGCATATCCTGTTCCTTATTCTCAGAGCTCCAGTAAGCTTCTATGCTCCATAGGTCTTCCCCACCTTTCCTGGGATGAAAGGACAAATGAAGGTCAAACTCTTAGCAGGGACTAGGCTGGGTTCTGCTATCTGGGACTATATGGAGTCCCCAGGCCAGTCCTAGTCCCATTCACAAAGAGGAGCCAGCATGGATGCTGAGCTAGAGAACATGCCCTGGCATATCCTGTTCCTTGTTCTCAGAGCTCCAGGAGATCTCCATACCCCATAGGTCTCCCCCTCCTTTCCTGGAAGGAAGAGATAAATGAGGGGCAAATCATTAATAGGGAACTAAGCTGGATTCAATTATCTGGAACTATTTGGGGCCCATAGGCCAGTCCTAATCCCATTCACCAAGAGGAGCCAGTATGGATGCTGAGCTAGGGAACATGCCCTGGCATATCCTGTTCTTGTTCTCAAAGCTCCAGAAGACCTCCAAGCATCTCTCTCTTTAGGCCTCCTCCACCTTTACTGGAGGGAAGGGATGAGTGAGGGCTAAATTGTCAGCATGGAAAAGGGAAGCATATCCTGGGTACCCCTCACTCCCTCTCTCCTATAAAAATCTCCCATCTCTACTATCTTCTCCTTAGGAGACAGGAAAGAGGAATGCTGAGAAAACACAGATTTGATTTGATTCAACAAATATTTGTCCAAGTCTGTGAAATCATGAAGAAGATGTGAGTGGGAGAGAGGCAGAAAGGGAAACATGGACCAATTTCTCAAACCCTGAGCCCTAGAGCTAGGAGCCTTTAGACTCTGAAGGAGCCATGATGGGTCACAGCTGACTTCACCCAGTGGAAAATAAACTTGGTGAGTTCATAGCCAGAGGTGGGGCAGGCTAGAAAAGAAAACACTCCAGACAAGTTTGGATAAATCCATGGATGACAAATCCCCTATAAGGGATCATGGGGGAAGCCAGAGATATTTGGGGATGTCCTTGATCCAGAGATGCTTTTAGATAGCTTCTAAACCATCCCTTGGTGTGTCCCCATCAAGACTTCTGAGAAGAACCCAGCTTGGCTAGAGGGATGACCATGGGATTGGTCCACAGGGCATTGTTGATAGTCAGCACAAAAACACTTTGCAGGCAATGAGTGGAAAGGACACTGGATTTGAAATTAGAGGAACCGGGTCTGTATTCCAGCTCTGCTTCCTACTTACTGCCTTTGTGAACTAGGGCAAGATGCTGATTTCTCTGGGCCTCAGTATCCTCATCTGCAAAATGAGGGAGAGATAATTGGGCTAGTTGGCTTCTAGGGTCTCTTTAAGCTGTAAGTCTGTGATCCTATCAGCCTTTGAAACTTTCAGGAGAAACAGATTTGGCTAAGGAAGGAATACAAGGCCACAATCCTATTTTTTAGAGCCCTGGTGACCTGTGGGAGAGGGGAGAATATTTAGAGCACTGTATAGAGCAGGGAGGGAAAAGTAGGTGGCACAGCGAATAGACCACTGGGCTTGGAGGCAGGAAGATCTGAGTTCAAATCCAGCCTGCGATATTTATTGACACTGTGACCCTGGGAAAATTACTTAACTCTATTTACCTCAGCTTCTTTATCTGTAAAATGAATTGGAGTAGAAAATGGCAAACTACTCCAGAATCTTTGCCAAGAAAATCACAAATGGCAACATGAAGAGTCAGACACAATGGAAAACCACTCAACAACTATAGAGCAGAGAAAGGTTACCTTTCCCCTACCAAGGTCATTTTCTCCCCAACCCCATCCAAGAATTCAGGAGGACTTCCTATGGGAGGATGAAGAGAGAGATGCACACTTCACTCTGACCTTTCTCTCTCTGATTCCTCATTTTCACCATATTGACCAACAACTAGGCAACCTTCACTTTCCTGTGGTTCTTTTTTTTTAAAACCCTTACTTTCTGTCTTAGTAACAAGTCTAAGTCCAAGACAAAAGAGTGGCAAGGGCTAGACAATTGGGGTTAAGGGACTTGCCCAGGGTCACACAGCTAGGAAGTGTCAGGGGCCAGATTTGAAGCCTGAACCTCCCAACTCCAGGCCTGGAGCTCTGTCCACTGGGCTCCCTAGCTGCCTCCTTTTCCTATGGTTACTTTCAGGCAATGGAAGTGCCAAGGTAGTAATTTCTTCTCTCTGGGCTTTAGTTTCCTAAAGCCCTTTGAGGGTCTGAATTACTATTAAACTATGAAGAAATGTCTTTCTTAGTCCATACTGGTTATACTTTCTACAGAGTCCTATTGGCCAGAGAAGAGATCAGTCTCCAAGGGAGAGACTGTCAATGTTGAGAATGGAGAGGATGGTTTGGGGATAAGGGGGTGCCAGGCCAGTTCAGGAGGAATCGATTCCTTCCCCAAGGCCTTTCTCTGACCAAGACTCCCCAAGATGGATGGGAACGAGAGCAGGTGAAAAAGGGTAGCTTAGCCACCTATAACGCTAGGACCCAGGCCCTTTCGACCTTGGACTTTTGCCACAGAGCTCTGGGGCTGAGATCCAGAGAAAGGGGGAGTGGTGTGGGGAGAGAAGGGAACAAAACCTCTATCGAAAACTTCAGATCAGATCCAGACATCCGCACGGGCCTCTCCTTCCTACTCAGCTTGGGATTTTCTCACGCTCAGAACTGGCACCACGGGCCAGGCAGTGCTGTTGGGACTTGTCACCCTGGTCCCGGCATAGTGAACCTGGTTTTCCTTTCGAGCCCCGGGGGCAGAGAACACTACAAGTACAGGCAGAGTCCCTTTAGCTGACTGGCAGGATCTGTAAGGTAGTGGTGGTAGAGGAGGTGGGGTGGGGGGTTGCAACACTGGTTGAACAGCTGCCCACGTAGGGCATCCTGTCCAGTCATGCCAAGTCAAAGACATCTTCTCTGAGCCTGAGCCCAAATCACCATCTCAACTTCAGCGCTGAGAGACCCTCTTTCTCCAGTACCTTTAGAGGACTTGGAAATGGACCCACATTCATACTAGTTGGACCTCGTAGACTTCAAGTTGATTTCTTTAAAGGCCAAGAGCAAGGATCCTTGGAATTTGGGTTTGTCCTACGGAATACAGTCAATTCTATAGCCCTATTTTACCATGAAGGCATCCAGGGAGAGCTGGGGAGGAAGGTGTCTCTCCATACAGAGGGCATTTGCCCAGTGGCTCAGGGTGACAAATGTTATTGCACTTTTCAATTACCACTGAATGAATTCCACCATGATGGAATTTTACTCAGTCTGATTTGCAAAGGTCACCAGGTCCTGGGCGTCATCCCCTCGAACATCCTAGTCATGATTGGAGAGGGCAAGTAGTATGTATGGAGGCATCCTCTAAAGCAGTGATTCCCAAAGTGGGTGCCACCACCCCCTGGTGGGTGCTGCAGCGATCCAGGGAATTGGTGATGGCCACAGGTGCATTTATCTTTCCTATTAATTGCTATTAAAATTTTTTTAAAATTCATTTCCAAGGGGGCAGCTGGGTAGCTCAGTGGAGTGAGAGTCAGGCCTAGAGACAGGAGGTCCTAGGTTCAAACCCGGCCTCAGCCACTTCCCAGCTGTGTGACCCTGGGCAAGTCACTTGACCCCCATTGCCTACCCTTACCAATCTTCCACCTATGAGACAATACACCGAAGTACAAGGGTTTAAAAAAAAATTCATTTCCGGGGAGCTAAGTAATATTTTTTCTGGAAAGGGGGCAGTAGGCCAAAAAAGTTTGGGAACCTCTGCTCTAAAGGTACTGGAGGAAGAGGGTCTCTCAGCATTGAAGTTGAGATGGTGATTTGGGCTCAGGCTCAGAGAAGATGTCTTTGACTTGGCAAGAGATGGTTCCCTCTAACCCAATTTTGACAAAGCCCAAAATTCTAATTTATTCCTCTGACTCCTTCGTTCTTCCTCCTACTCTACACCCCAAGCTTCCTTAGTACTAACATGTTTCTCCTCCCCTCCTCTTCTCCACTTTAAGCTGATTAACCAATCACTTTAAAATTAAGCAAATAGTTTTGCCTTGGAGAGCAAATCATTTTGGAGACAAACTTCCTTGCTTCTCTCCATCTTCCCCATCCTAGCCTACTAGATTCCTTGGATCCAATTCATGCACAAGTCAAGACATCACCCCATGATGTCATTGGTCCTCTTTGAAAATGAAGGACGAACAACAATAACACGTTTAAAGACTAATAGATTCCCCTACCCATCTCATCCCATCCTGGTTACTACACCTGGCCAGGCCAAATGAATATCAGTGACTGAGAGCAGGTGAATTTTCCTTCATTTCAGTTGAGTCTGTTGTCAATAAATTCTTGGAGGTGTAGGACTTTCTAGCTAACTAGGCCCTTTTGAATCATAGAGGAACCCTGTTCCTCCTCTTTCCTGATCTTTCCCATCCATTTTGTGGATGAAGAAATAGAGAAGAAGAAATGGAGGCCTGTCAAGGTTAAGGGACTGGATTAAGGTCACACAGGTAGTAAGTGTCTGAGGTGCACTTTGAGTCCAGGTCCTCTGACTCCAGAATTAATTCACTTTCCTACAATGGAAGAGACTTTAGAGATAGTCCAAGGTGAAGCTCTCCCAAGAAGGGGTGTGTGTGGTATATTACAATAGAAAGAGCTATGGAGTGGAAGGCAAGAAAACCGGGTTCTGCTCTTGGCACCAACATTTACTGGGACAGCAAGTAGATCCCTTCACCTCCTGGAGTCTTTGTTTCCTCATCTGTAAAATGAGGATAATAATACCTGCCCTGCCCACCTTCCAGGGTTGCTGTGAGGATCAAATGAGATAATGTATGTGAAAGTGCTTTTCAAATACAAACTATTATTATCCAGTCCAACCCTCTCATTTTACAGATGGAGAAACTAAGGCCAAGAGAGGGGAAGGACCAAGGTCACACTGGTTGTTAGTGGCAGAGTCTTATCTCCTAGGAATTCCTAAATCAACGATCTTCCCACTGTAGCCTTGGAAGTAAGATCTGAGGAATCAGAGTCGAGTGGAGAGGAGAAAAGGAAGGAAGATGGGGGTTATTTTTTTTCCTAGACAGAATATGAACCCTCAAAAAAAATTCCCTTTCCTCATCGGCTTTACCCGAAAGTCATAGGAAAACTCTGCTCTGCAGATTCCAACTCTTGTCTCCCAGCTGGCCCTGGTTATTCCCATTCCATCAGAGTCCCTGGAATGTCCTTCCTCCCTATATCTGCCAATCCCCAAGCCTGGAGGAAGAGGGAGAGGGGCAAATTTAGAACTACAGTGTAAAACTAACTACAAAAAAATCTAATTCTTGGAAGCAGACAATCTTAGAATCCTAGAATTTTACAATCATAGAGTCTTAGTATCGTAGAGTATTTGAAGTCCAAGGGACATCAATTCGGAGCTAAAAAAGTACTTGGTTATTTTTAGTCCAACTTCCCCATTTTTTAGTTGGAGAAACTGAATCCCAGAAAGGAGAGGTGACTTTCCCAAGGTCATACAAATTGTTTTCCTAAAATTATACAGATTAGGAAGACGGCCTGGCCTAATGGTAGAGAGTTGGCCTTGGATTCCTTATTTTTAATCTTTACTTTCTGTTTTAGAATTGATACTAGGTATCATTTTCAAGACAGAAGAGCAGTAAGGGCTAGGCAATTGAGGTTAAGTGATTTGTCCAGGGTCACCTAGCTAGGAAGTGTCTGAGGCCAGATTTGAAACCAGGTCCTCCCATCTCCTGGTCTGACTCTCAGTCCACTGAGCCACCAAGCTGGCTCTGCATTCCTTTTCAGATACTGAAACATTCTGACTATTTGACCCAGGAGAAGTCAATTAACCTCTCAAGTGCTCTAGGTAACCATTAAGGCTCTAAGTTTACAGAAAAGGTGCTGACCTGCATGGAGATGGAGTTTCTCACAGGAGAGCTACCTACTTTGATCAAATCATAGATTTTGTTAAAAATTAAAAAGGAAGGTGTGTGTGTGTGAAAATGGTGCAAATTGCTATTTAAGGAGCAATTAAGAAGGCAAACTAACCTAAGATTATGTACAACTTATGACACACCAAACCAAATTGCATGACTTTGGGCAAGTCACTTCCAAAGTCTACACTTACGTTTCCCCATCTATAAAACAGGGATAATTCTTGCTTTACCATCTATAAAACAAGAATAGTACCTCCAGAGTTGTTTGGAGGATAAAAATACAGTGAGGTCTATGAATGGTCTTGGGGCTAAAAAACAAATAACCACTAAAACAAGTTAAAAGCATTGTGGAGAAACCTGTTATTATCATCAAAAGAGCTGGGACAGGGCAATTCGATGGCTCACTGGATTAAGAGCTGGGCCTGGAGTTGGGATGTCCTGGGTTCAAATGTGGCCTCAGACCCTTTCTAACTGTCATCCTGGGGAATCCACCCCCTTTACTGCTCTTCTACTTTGAAATCTCTACTTAGAATAGATTCTAAGATAGAAAAAAGGGTTATTTAAAAAAAAGAGTTGGGGGAAGAGACCCTATTCCTTTGCAGAGATGAGGGTGGCGTTGTATATAATGTCAGTTTTCCAGTGTCTTGATTGGTTTTGCTTATTTTTCTTTCTTTTCTTCCCCCTTTCAAAAAAAAACCTTTTTCTTAAAAATTTTAAAAAAAAAAGTCTTCCTGGGAGAGAGGAAGGAGAAGAAATTTAAATGATTGAAATGAAGATGATATAAATAATTTATCTTTAAAAGTTTTTTTTTTTTAATTTTAAAGCTGAGAGAGAATAAGTATTCATGGGTGGGAGAGAGGACAAAATAACCCAGTTCCTCATAGGGCACCACCTAAGCGTGCCATGGCCCAGGCTGACCCCAGCAAATCACCCAGCCTGTCGTGGGAACGTGGCTGGCGGGAAATGGACCCTTTCCCCCGGGAATTGGCTGTTGGGCCCCTGCCAAGAACACTTTGTGATCCGTAGAGGAAGTAAAGTTCAGCAGGCAGAATAGCAGAGGCCCATACTGCACTGGAGCATCCAATGATGCCTGCCCCCCAGCAACAGGGAAGGGCTGAAAGCAGGTCCCAGCCTCAGCCACCACCCAGCTGGGGAGCCCAAACCTTTCCCTCTGGGGCAAATAGTATAGACCCTTCCTTCTTTCAATCAATCAATCAACAAGTATTTATTAAGGGTCTATTATGTGCCAGGAACTAACTGTGCTAGGTACTGGAGATCTTTGTTTTTGGTGACCTCCTCTGGAGTTTTCTTGGCAAAGATACTGGAGTGGTTTGCCGTTTCCTTCTCTGGCTCATTTTACAGATGAGGAAACTGAGGCCAACAGGGTCAAATGACTTGCCCAGGGCCACCAAGCTAGGAAGTGTCTGAGGCTGGATTAAACTCAAGTCCTGCTGACTCCAGTCTGTGCCATCCCCCTGCCTGGGCACTGGGTATACACACAAGTGAAAAGAACTAAAAGGTCTCTGCTTGCAATATTGGGGGAAGAAGTCTGACACAGTAACCCAGAAAATAGTCTGACTGTGAAATAAGCAGTGACCCTGGCCAGAGTGTGACCCCGCACTCTGATGGCAGAGACCTCGTGACCCCAAGGTGGACGAGGTGAGAGTATGGATGGCTCAGGAGCTCTATCATCCCTGCTAAAGACCTAGAAACTGGGTCCTGTGTGTGGTGGGTCAAAAACATGCTATTGGTGTATTTATTTGAACCCCAAGGCAGGTATGAAAGGTATAATTTTTTTTTTAAACTCTTAACTTCTGTGTATTGGCTCCTTGGTGGAAGAGTGGTAAGGGTGGGCAATGGGGGTCAAGTGACTTGCCCAGGGTCACACAGCTGGGAAGTGTCTGAGGCCAGATTTGAACCTAGGACCTCCCATCTCTAGGCCTGGCTCTCAATCCACTGAGCTACTCAGCTGCCCCATAGGTATAATTTTTTAAATTAAAATTGTGTGGGTATTTAAATGTTTTATCTTTATTTTAT
Organism: Gracilinanus agilis; assembly: GCF_016433145.1. NCBI lineage: Eukaryota > Metazoa > Chordata > Mammalia > Didelphimorphia > Didelphidae > Gracilinanus > Gracilinanus agilis. Next base: position 273,913,246 of record NC_058131.1, read on the forward strand.
TTTAATAATAAATATACACATTAGTTTTCCAAAGTTATAGGATCCATATTATCTCCCTCCTTTCTTCCCTCTCACCTCCTGGAACTGACCAGCAATTCAATCCGGGTTATACATGGATTATCGCTCAAAACCTACTTTCTTATTGTTCCTTTTTGTAAGTGAATAATCTTGTAAAACCCAAACCCCAAATCATATATGAAAAGTATAATCTTGAGGCTGATAAGGACTCAGCTGAAATGAGAAGGGAGTCCCACCCTGGAAAGGCCCCAACTTGTGAATTATTCTACCTTAGGAAAGAGAAGGAATAAGCATTTAAATTATGCCTACTGTGCTTGGCACTGTGGACAAATATCCCTTCCCTTTGCTCACTACTGGGCTAGAAACTCAGACCCTTGTTGATTGATTGGTTAAAAGAAGGAAGGCTCTCTACTATTTGCCCAAAGGCAAATGTGCCTGGCACTGTGCTAGGCACTGGCCATCATCGTTATTGGTGACCTCCTTTCTTAGCCAAGATACTGGTGTGGTTTGCCATTTCCTCAACGACCCTGGTATGAAGGTTCTATTATTATTATCCCCATTTTACAATTCAGAAAATTGAGGCAGGGGTGAAGGGACTTGCCCAGGGTCATACAGCTAGTAAATGTCTTGGGGCTGGGATATGAACTCCCAAGGTCCCACAGGGAGGAGCTGGCAATTTAATCAAATCTAAACCAGCCACGGTACCACGTAGCTGCCATAGGTATTCCTAGCCTCCAGCCGGGACTCTCTGGGGTAAGGTAGAGGCCCGACTCTGCCGCTGGGTCCTCGTGGGGATCCAGGCAAACACGAGGCAGTTTTGTCTTGACGCGGCCAGGGTTCTTCATGATGGTTTTCCAGTCTTGCTTGGCTCCGGCCAGCCTCTTCCTTCCCAGAGAAGGACCCTGGGAATTCCTCCCTTTGTGGGGGGAAGAAGGCCGTGTTTATTCTGGGCTGGAGTTGAAAAATCTGTTCCTAATCTCTTCCCTTATCAGGCTGGCTGTTTGCACAGGGCGAATTCAAACAGAATCAGACCTAGAAGACACAGAGGGAAGAGGCAGGGAGCAAAGAGGCCGGAGCAGGGAGGTGGGGTTTGTTCCATTTATCGGCCCGTTATAAAGAAGCATAGGCTCTTCTCACCATCCCTGGCCCCCCCCAGGACCCATAAAAACGGAGGCCTTGAGCGCCAGCCCCGACCGGCCACCCGTCCCCACCCCCAGCTTAGCTCGTGGGCACCCAGGTACCAGCTGGTATTCCGCAGAGATTGTTGACATTCTGATAGGGGCCGAGCACAAGGTGTGGCAGGGAAAGGGCCTTTTCTCATCGGAAAACCCCATAAAATGGTTGGGCGGGGGTCCGACAGCCCCCCTCTCTGTGGCCCAGCGCACACCTGGACGCCGGGCAATTCCCGTTCGGGCAGGAGCGGCTGGATATCTGCACACCTTCAGGCAAAGAGTCTCCAACCACCCCTCTTTGTTCACCTGAGCCGAGAGCGAGAGCGGACGCTGGGGGGGTGGGCTGGGGGTGGGCCTGGGGGGTGGCCCTGGACGCTGGGGATGCTCGCATTGATGTTTGCTCTGCAGACTCCTCTTTTCTCCCCCTTCTCCCACCTACCCAAGCACACATTAAATCGCTTTCAGTCTGGGGTGTTCTATGGTCTGTGGTTCTCTGCTCAGACCATCTTTGCCTGTTACACTGTGAGTGCTGAGACCCTCGTGGGTCACACATGGAAAGGGCCCTCCGAGGCCTTCTCGTCCAACACCCTTATTTTGCAATTGGGGAAACTGAGACCCGGGAAGTTGAAAGGACTTGCCCAGGTCATATGGGGAGGAACTGGCAATCTGATTTCTATAATCAAATATAAACCAAAACTCACACTGCATGTGGGTTCAATGTTCCTTTTTTGTAGGGTCAGGACAAAAAACATTGCCACACAATCCCCAATTTAATTAGCCTTTTATACTATGGTGTAATCCTACCTAATCCAAATGCCATGTTGATTCTCCTCTCTCTTTATTTTAAAATTTTGTTTATTTATTTAATAAATTTAGAATGTTTTCCCTCTCCTTTCTCTTACACAGCTCCTCGGTTGTTTTTGTTTGTTTGTTTTATTTTTTGCTGGTGGCTCATCTTCCCTACACTTTATAAACAGAGTTTTATCTAAACTTTTTTCTATCTCCTCTGGTACTTAGCAGAGTGCTTAGCACACATGGATGTCAGGTGATAACTGGGTTCAAATTGCACCTTGAAGCCTGACTGTGGGCAAGTCCCTAACCTTTTCTGCACCTCAGTTTCCTTATCCTTAAAATGGAGTGATTATAGTACTTCCCTATAGGAATGTTGGGAGAATCAAATAAGACAATATATAGAAAATTCTTTAAAAACTTTAAAGAGCTCTCTAAATGTGATCTATTATTTAGACTATAGACTGGGGGCAACTAGGTGGCTCAGTGGATTGAGAGCCAGTCCTAAAGATGGGAAGTCCTGGGTTCAAAACTGGTCTCAGATATTTCCTATCCATGTGACCCTGGAAAAGTCACTTAACCCTTATTGTCTATCCGTTACCGATCTTCTGCCTTAGAACCAATATTTAGTATTGGGCTTTATTGGGCTTTATTTTATTTTTTAAACCCTTGCCTTCTGTCTTAGATTTTCAATACTGTGTATTAGCTCCAAAGCAGAAGAGTGATAAGGGCTAGGAAATGGGGATTAAATGATTTATCCAGGGTCACAAAGCTAGGAAGTATCTGAGATCAGATTTGAACTCAGGACCTCCCATCTCCAGGACTGACTCTCAAACCACAGAGCCACCTGGCTACCTCCAGGTAAGGGTTTTAAAAAGAAGGCTACAGGCCGGCTCTGTGATTTCTTTGGTACAGGGAATTGCTGGATGAGGAATCTCCTGCTATTCATGAAAGATGAAACTCTTTCTGTAACTTATAGCCTTAGAGAGTTGCCTAACAAGATTGAAAAGCTAGATAACTTGACCACAGTCACATAGCCGGTGTGTTTCAGAAGTAGGCAGCTGTGGGTCAGAGGATAGAGCTCTGGACTTGGAGACAGGAACACCTAAGTTAAAATGAGGCCTCAGATACTTCCTAGCTGTGTGACCCTGGGCATGTCACTTAACTTCTGATTGCCTAACGAGAGGATCACCTGGATTTAAGGAAGAAGAAAATGGCAACCCACTTCAGTATTCTTGCCAAGAAAACCCCCCTGGATAGCTATGGTCCATGGAGTCACAAAGAGGCAGATGTGACTGAATGACAATTTGAGTCTTCTTGGCTGGATCTCTAGCCCTTATGACATGCTGCCAAATATTTCATCAATGTTTGATGAATTGAATTATAATTGAATGGATTTACCAGGGCAGGAGCCTCAGACAAGCTTTCAGTCCCAGACTCAGTGCCCCAAGGGGGAAAAATGCTCCCATGGCTGGGGCAGAATGATAGGTAGGAGATGGTTGATATTTTTAGTCCATCTGATTTCATGAATTTTGCAGGGGTGGGGTGGGCAGAGAGCTACATCATGGAGCTTAAATTAGAGTGATCACAATACTTTGAAGTTTTCCCCCCCAAATACTATAATTTTCCTCTTCATTCCTATCCATTTTTGTAATAATTCCTTAAATTTAAACAAAACTTCATATTTACCAAAGCATTCTCATCTGAATTATCTTCTTTGACCTTTCAGTGAGGTAGGTATGGCAATTATTATCACCATTTAACAGAAAGGGAAACTGAGACCTAGAGAGAGAAAATGATTTGCTCAGGATCATGTTGTCTGCTAAGAAGTTTTCTATAGAGTTCTCTCCCTGACTATTTGTCTCAATTCACTCATCTTCTTTAGAAGTCTTCAAAAGTCAAGATAACTTGTGTTCTATACAGGACACAGGACAGCAGGAAAAGGTCAGAGTCCACCCAAAGGGGCCATTTCCCTGGCTCTGATTCTAACTCCCACTCACTCTCCATTGCCTTTAGACCTTTCACCAGGCAAACTATTGGGGCAATACAAGTAGAGTGACAATCTTAGACCGGGGATCTCTGAGGCTATATTGGACTAAGGTACCAGGGAATAGTATATGGGCATCTCTTGAAGCCTCAGAGTCCTTTGAGGATACTCTGTCTGAGGCCTGGAATGCGTAGGGATAGGTGAGAATTTGCAGATTCCTAGAGAAAGCCCTTAAGCCGACTTGCTCAATTGTGGACCCCCCAGTCCTTGGCATGGGCTGCTTGGTCAGAGGTCTGTCCGTGCCTTTTTCCCACGCCCTTTCCAGATGGCACAACTCCAAGCCTACTTAGAAGGCCCTTGGAGGAGGCCCTTCTCCTTTCTGGATTTATTGGAGGTTTAATAATCACCATTAGCCTGTTTACAGGGGCAGCTGCTTCAAAGCCCTCTCTTCACTGGCCGACTTGTTAAATCCTCCCCCACACCCTCAGTGAGGTTGGGGAGCTGGCAGAAGGCACCAGTTCTAAGAGACAGACTCACTTATTGGGGCGAGGGTAGCCTCAGAACCCTGGGCCCACACCCTCAGCACCACAGCTTTCTGAAATTCCTTGCTGCCCCTCCTAAACCTACCTCAAGATACCCATCCAGAGACTGGACACATTGTTGAACAGTCACTTAGTGGGAATCGTTGGGGTATATAGTCTGGTGGTGAAGACAGAGGGACTGAGTATCCACACCCCAGCTAGAGGGACAGGTTAAGGAGGCAGGAGTGATGCTTCCTTGTTTTGGGGTTGCCTGGGAACTACTCTGGAGTCTAGGAAGGGTAGCCAGCTGTTCCCCTGAACCACCGAGAACCAGACCCAAGCAAACTGGTTTGGGTTGCAAGTTAGGAAGTAAGTTAGATTTCCTAGGATTGAACTGAGGTTTCACTGAGGCACTGTGGGAACAGGTTCACTGGACATTTTTTAGAGGACAACTAATAGGGAGTTTCACAGGAAGTTTTTCAACAGTAAGGAGGAGCAAAAAACCTATAGAAAGTCAAATGTGGAAGGCACCTCAGATATCATTTTGTACAAATGGGACAACAGAAATCCAATTTTAATTCAGATTGTTTCAACAAATATTTATTAAGTACCTACTGGAGCAGAGCATTGTGTTAGGTACAAGGAGAGAATTAAAAAACTTAGACAAAACATGGTCCCTGCCCTCATGGAACTTTTATTTTAATTGAAGGGTAAAATATAAACAAAGAAAACCATATCTTCCCAAAATGGAGAAGAAGATATTTATCATTATTTCTCAGTGTTCCTTACAGGTTTGTTATCTTGAACCACTCCTGAAGTGAGGGTGGACCCCAGGGTTCTATCCTAGGGGTTCCCTTCCTCCCCTTCCTCTCTTTCTTCCCCTTTCCTTCCCCTCTATTTCTTGATCTCATCATTTCTATAGATTAACTTCTCAAATCTACATATCTAATCCTTGTCAGAAATTCTAGTCCTTATAATAAACTGGAGGAATTCCATGTGAACTGGAAAGACCTCCAGGAAATGATGCAGAGTGAAAGGAGCAGAGCCAGAAGAACATTGTACACAGACTGATATACTATGGTAAAATCGAATGTAATGGATTTCTGTACTAGCAAGCAATGTAATGTCCAGGACAACTCTGAGGGACTTATGGAAAAGAATGCTACCCACATTCAGAGGAAGAACTACAGGAGTGGAAACACAGAAAAAAAAACAACCACTTGAACACATGGGTTGATGAGGACATGATTGGGGATATAGACTTGAAACGACCACACTAATGCAACTATCAATAATATGGATTGACAGTGGAAATGTGTTTTGGCTGGGGGGTGGGGAGTGAAGGGTGGGGTGAAGGGGAAAGTAAAAACATGAATCATGTAACCGTGGAAAATTTTTCTAAAGAATAAAATATAAAAAAAAAGAAATTCTAGTCCTTTATCTCCAGCTGTGGAGCATCTCTACTCTTAGTGCTACCTCTAGCATTTTAGGTACAATATTAAATAATAGTCATGATAATGGGCATCCTTGTTTCATCCCTGATATTATTGGGAAGGCTTCTAACTTACCCCATTGTAGATGATATTGCTGATGGTTTTAGATAAATACTACTAACATTTTAACGAGAGGCCCCATTTATTTCTATGTAACCATGGGGCATCTCAAACACACTTGTCTTACACAGAACTCATTACCTTTCTCCCTAAACCTTAACCTCCTTATTTTTGTTTAGGATACCACCATCCTTCTAGTCACCTTAGGACTTTTCACTCTTTCTCAACCCTCATTTTCAATCTAGTAGCCAAAATCTCATCCATTCTGTCTTCTTAACATCTCCTGGACCTGTCTTGCTCTTTACTCATGCCACAATCACCTCATGTCAATAATCCAGGTACTTACTTGCAACCACTCACCTGGACTATTACAGTAGCCTCCTAACTGATCTTTTGCATCCACTCCCTCCACACAAAGTTGCCAAATTTATATTCTTAAAGCCCAAGTCTGACTGTACAATTCCTAGTGGTTCTCTACTGCCTCTAGGATTAAACAAATAAATTAAAACAAAAAAAAATAAATAGGATTAAATAAATGCTCTCTACCACTAGACATTTAAAGTTATTCATAACCTAGTTTCAGTTTATCTTTTCAAACTTATTATAAAGGACTCTTCTATCATGTACTCTTAAAAAAAACCCTACCTTTTGTCCACGAATCTGTGTATTGGTTCCAAGGCAGAAGAACAGTAAAGGCTAGGCAAGGGGCTTAAATGACTTGCCCAGGCTCACCTAGCTAGGAAGTATCGGAAGCAAGATTTGAACTCGGGGCTGGCTGACAATTCAGAGCCACCTTTCCTTCCTATCACATACACTTCAACCCAACCCAAATATTCTGCTTGCAGTTTCTTTTACACAACCAGCTCAATGTCTTGTGTATAAACTGTCTCCCGTGCCTGGAATGTTTTAGCTCCTCATCTTCACTTGTTAGAACCCTGACTTCCTTTTAAGGCTCAATTTACATGGCAGTTCCTTTAAAGGCCTTGATTGATTACCCCCTCCCCACTGGTACTACCAATCACTCACTGTGTGTTTATTTTATATTAATCTGTGTATATTTATCTGGGAACATGGTACACCTCCCTACTAGAATATAAGTTCCTTAAGGGCACATGTATTCAAATTGTCAATACCTGGCATGCAGTAGGCACTTGATAAATATCCATTGATTGACTGATCCCAGTTTGGTGGGGAAAACAAAAAAAATAAAAATAAAACATATGATTTGTATTCAAATTTCAGCTCTGCTGCTTATTAAGCAAGTCACTTAACTTCGCAGGGCCTCAGTTTCTTAATCTATAAAATAAAGATGAGGAAGGACTAGGTGTTCTCTAAGGTCCTTCCCAGGTATAAATTCTATGACTTTCCTGAGGTTGTACAGAAGCAAAGTTGGGAGTGGGACCCAGGTGTCCTGATTCCCAGTCTAGGCCTTTATAGTAAGTTGGTATCTCTTTATGTACATGTCTTGTCTCCTCGTAAGAGGTTAAGCTCCTTGAAGGATGGGAAGAAGATGGGGTATGGTCTCTATGGAAGCCCTACCTGGTGCCTCCCCAATAATATCCTATAGATAGCCTTCGGTCCCCTCTCCCACCTCCACTCCCCATCAGTATATGTGGTCCCCAGCCCTTCCAAAGGCAGCCTCTTCTTCCTCTCCCTCTCCTCCCCTGGGCAGTCTCCTTCTCCAGGCTGGAAGGAGGGGATGGTATCTGGAGCTTTCCTTATGCTCTGGACTCAGTGTCTGTATTTCACAAATTGCTCTAGGCAGGGCAGTCTGGGTCTTGGATTGTTCACCAAGGGTTGCCTTCGAAAGAGCTCATTCATTCTCCCAAAGGCCAGATTGATCTGGGGCTGGGGCTGGGGCTAGAGCTGGGGCTGGGGGTAGAGAGAAGGAGCATCTGCTTCTCTCTGCCTTTCCCACATAAGCCCGGCTCCTCCTGGCCACCCCAATTCATTACTCTGGAGAGATCACTGCTCCTACCCACCAGTACAGAAATGCCCTTTGGGACTTAGCTGGGGAAATCCTTTGTAATGTGCGGGTAGAACTATTGCCCAAGCAGCCTCTGGGAGGGCTGGGGAGACCACAGGCCAAAGGGACCACAAGAGAGAGACCCACAGGACACCATCTGGGGGCTGTAGCCTCAGCCCAGGACCACTAACCTAAGATTCTGTTGATGCCCACCCAGGGTCACAGACAGAGGGTTCTCAGAGCCTCTGAAGCCTCTAGAGACATTGCATTTATATTTTATTGCAATTAAACCTTCTAAAGGGAGGGCTGGCAGGGGGCGTTAGGTTGCTGGGCTGTCACTCACTTTGTGGAGGGTTGATTCCCCCAGGGGGCACTGGTCTGCCAGGGAAAGGACCAAAAGAAATAGAAAATGAATCCCAGTCGGGGTCTGGGAGAAAGCTGCCAAGGCTGGTGCGCTCCATTCCCTCAATCCCATTCACAACCTTTATGTAATGCCCAAGTGGACCCTGTGCCTCAAGGGGCTAGAGAACTGTTGGCTTGTAATTTGTAATGGCAATGGTGGGATCTGTGGGGAGCAGAGCGGGGTTTGAAACTGTGAAGAAGGGTGCCTAACAATTTGCATTTACAAGGCCTGTTTAGGAAGGACAGGCTATGAGCGGTAACAGGTTCAGTCAGGGCATGTCTGCTGGTTTATGTGGATATCTGGGGGGCATTTGTCATGTGGCTTTGTATTTCTGGATATTTGGGCATGTGTCAATCTGTGTGTAGATTTCTCTGTGTCCTTGTGGTGGCATCTTGACAGGAAAAGGGCACAGGACTGAGAGGCAAGAGATCGGTCTCTGGCATTAATTAATTGACTGGGAGTCTTTATACAAGTCACTTTCCCTCTTATTTCCCTTCTCTGTAAAATAAAGTAATTGGAAAAGATGATCTTTAGGACTCTCTCAAACTTTAAATTCTGTGATCCTATAATCTCTCCAGATCTGAGAGTCAATAGTTGGCCCAGCGCCTCACCCCCCAGCTCTATCCCCCAGCCCAGATGGACAGGCACCAGCCCAAGGGTGGGTGACTCTGACCAGGCGTCGCTTCCCTGGGCTGCCTCCCAGGAGGCTCCTGCAGAGGACACAGCAAGGACCAATTTCCCAGTCCTTTCTTCTCAGCAAACAAAGCCTAGCGCTGGCCATATGCTGCCTGTGAGGCTGGGGCTTTGATTTGCCTGGGACAAGGAGGCTGGGCTGTCACCCAACACCAGGGCGGGTCCTTGATGGGTAGAGCTCAAGTCAGCTCCCCTTTTATCCTCTGGGATTCCTGCTTCCTTTCCTCTGGCATTCCTGTTCCTTTTCTAGGTACCACTCAGTGCCCCTGTACACCTAACTACCAGGGCCAGCTATCCTCCAGAGTTCTCCCTATTCCGGACTTTTCTCTCCTCCTTTCCTCTCATAATCTGCTCTTAGAAGCTTCCCTTCTTGGAAACTAATTTTCCAATGAAAGACTGATAAGACCAAGTCCAGTGTGGGTCCTTTCTGGACATAACTGATGGGCCCACAAGCAGCCAGAAGCTATTGACATAATAATGGAGATGGAGTGGCAGCAGCAAGAGTTGTAGATCATCCTCATCCTGAGAACAGCAAAAGTCTTCTTTCTATTCATCCTCTATCTGTCTGTTTGGCCAGCACCCTGGTCATCATAAGGACAAGGAGAAGCCACCTTTGGCATAAATAAGCAAGAAAAACTTTTTTCTATTGAGGATGAAAACACTGAGCTTCGATTAGAGCTAGGATTTAGGATAGATAAGAAGGGCTTTAGAGAAGGGTTACCAGTGAAAATGGAACGGAATCATTACAGGGAATGAATTCGTTTTCTGGGGAAATCTCTAATGAAAACAGTCCAGAGCAATTAGAGTGTAATGCTAATAAGGCCTAACCTTGACCCCAGACTAACCCCTAACCAATTATAGACTGGATGCTAACCCTAGCTATGGAGAGAACTCTTAACTATAGCCATAGACAGAGCCTAACTCCTCTTCTCTTCTCTTCTCTTCTCTTCTCTTCTCTTCTCTTCTCTTCTCTTCTCTTCTCTTCTCTTCTCTTCTCTTCTCTTTTCTCTTCTCTTCTCTTTTCTTCTTCTCTCTCTTTTTTCCTCTCTCTCCCTCCCTCCCCTCTCCTACCTCCCTCCATCCCTCTCTCCTTCCCTCTCTGTCTTTCTCTCTTCCTCTCTCTCTCCCTCTCTCTCTCCCTAACTCCTCTCTAACTCCTCTCTCTCTCTCTTTCTCTCTCTTCCTCCCTCTCTCTCCCATTCCGTCTCTCAGACTCTCTCTCCCCCTCCCTCTTTCCCTTCCTCTCTTCCCTCCCTCCTCTCATTTGCTCCCTTGCCTAACAACCTTCTCCCCTCTCCCTGGGTTCTGATGAAAAGTTGCCAAATGTAGCTTTGGAAATTTAGCTCAAAGAACTGGCAGACAATTTCAGTTCTAGGACAATAAACCTGTTGACTATTATTTTGGGGGAAAAAATTGACTGACCTTTGATTGTTAACTGTCCTAGGCTGAAGACCAAGATGTAATGCCATGGCAGGTCAACAAAATGAGCTTGTTGGTTGTCACAAGGGAGACGGAGATGAGAAAGAATGGATGGATCAGTCAAGGCAGCCCTCGACACTTGCTAGAACATAGCTCTGGTCCCATGACCTGCAGATGCCCCAAAGTACTGTCCATTCTTTTCTCTTCCCCCTCCCCTTCTCTCTTCTCTTTTTCTGTCTCTGTCTCTGTCTCAACATGGTTTCTATCTCCTACATACCTCCCAGCTCTTTCCCCTCCTTTTGCCTTTCCCCAAAGCCCCTTCCTCCCCATCAACCTCACAGGATAGACTGTTGGCTCCTTTGCTCTGTTCTCTGTCTGCACTCTAGGCTTTCCTGGCTCAGCCCTGCTGGGAATTTTAGGGACCACATCAATTTTCTATTCTCTTCTCCCTATCATCACCCATCCCAGCAAGCTGTAAAGAATATCAAGAAGGAGGAGAGGGAATTTGGGGGGGGGGAAGGTCCAGTTGACTTCATCAGTACCAAACAGTTCTCCAGAATCCTGCAGGCCCATGGAATCACACTCTTTTTTAGGCTTCTATCTTCAGTCCTTCAGGTGCCTCCTGAGCCAGGTGTGCTATCTCTGATGAATAAGTTAAGGTGTTTAAAGTGCTTTGCAAACTCTAAAGCTTAGGAGCATGTCAGTTAACATTACAATCATCATTATTTATGCCCTGTGAACATCTTTGGGGGCAGATTGGGGGATGGGCTGAGGCCTCTAAATTGGGCGACTGCTTTGAAGGACAATGCTCTGGTCCCCTGCCCTGGCTCCTCTCTCAGATAGCCTTCCCATCACCCTTCCTTCAGCTTGCCCCCATTAATGTCAAGGTGCCTAGCACCCTCATGTGGGCTCTCTTAGGACTGCAAAGGGCTTGACTTCCCTCTCTTGGCCACTTCCATCCTCTTGTCCTCTAAGAAGTAGCATTGGGAGTGTTGTTGGTGTGGTCAAAGGCATGGACCAAGTTTGAAAGAAACTTAACCTGCAAACAGGGACTTCATCCAAGCCCCAGTTAGGATTTTTTTAAACCCTTACCTTTTGTCTTGGAATCAGTTCTCTGTATTGGTTCCTAGGCAGAAGTGTGGTAAGGACTAGGTAAAGAAGAGTGGTAAGGACTAGGTAATGGGGGTCAAGTGACTTGCCCAGGGTCACACAGCTGAGAAGTGTCTGAGGTCAGATTTGAACCCAGGACCTCCCGTCTCTAAGGCCTGACTCTCAATCCACTGAGCTACCCAGCTGCACCCACCCCCAGTTAGAATTTTTAATGCTTTCCCCCTTTCTGGGGTAAAGGGCTCTGCGAGAAATGACAACTGAGTGAGGAGAGCTGGAAAGGGGTCAGGGAGGAAATGGGGGCTCCCTGTAGGGATGAGAGCCCAGTGAGATAATGGGAGGCACACTAAGAAGGAAGATGGCTCAGTAATTGGGCTTCCGGGAGGGAGATGAGTAGTAAGAGGAAATGACCCTTCAGGATGAATAGGGGGTTCCAGAAATATGTGAGGCTGGGTGATAGGATGGGTACTCCTTGAAAGTGAAAAGTCTCCTATAGGGAAGAAGACTCAGTGAGGTCATGAGATCTCAGTGAAGGAAAGGAGGGTTAAGAAAAGAGGTCTAGTGAGGTCAGGGGCTTAATGAAGGAGATCAATACTCAGGCACCAGGGATTCAGTTAAGGGTTTGGGGGCTAAGTAAGGTGAGGCATGAGCTCATCATGAAAAGTTCAGGGATTGCAGGTTTTCTGTGTGGATAAGAGCTCAGTAAGAGGATTCTCTCTCCTGGACCACTGCTTTGTCTTAGCAGAAGGGCTCTCAAAGAAACTCTGGGTTATGCTGGACAGATCATAGTGGAGAGTTCTGACAAAAGGTAATCCAGCATTCAAACCCGGCCTAAGCCACTTCCCACCTGTGTGACCCTGGGCAAGTCACTTGACCCCCATTGCCCACCCTTACCAATCTTCCACCTATGAGACAATACACCAAAGTACAAGGGTAAAAAAAAAGTAATCCAGCAGAGAAGGAAATGGCAAACCACTCCAATATCTTTGCCAAGAGAACCTCATGGTACAGCATTAAAATGTTGAAAGATATGATCTTGGTGTGCTATGGTCCACAAAGTCGCAGAGTCAGACATAACTGAAATACTGAATGACAAGAAGGGGAATTCCAACTCACTAGAAGGCACAGGGATGTCTTCAGTTCAGCTTATACCCAGTCTGGCCCCCAACCTCCTGATTCAGTTCCCAGAATCAATCTCCTTCTCTCATAGACTGTTTTTAGCCCCATTAAAGTCCAGATCACTCTAACTTTAGAAGACCTCAACAGTTGATTGGCTTAAGCCAAGAGCTCCACAGTTTTGGTAGCCCTATGAGATCCCCAGATACCATGAACCATTTTATAGGATTGGGGAGATGGAAACCCAAAATGATCTGTACTAGGTCTGCTGAAAGTTTGAGTCAATCTACAACCTTCTAATTTTTATTTTGGTAACTGCAAGATAATAGCCTGTTCTGTTATTTCTGCTCTTTTATTGATCTTCAATCTCTCCTCATCTACTGGCTCCTACCTGACTACCTCCAATACAGCCATGTCTTCCTTCATCCTCAAAAGAGCCTCATTTGATGCTCCCATGCTGAATAATTACCATCCTCTATCCATTGTCCTTTGTGGCTAAACTCCTTGAAAGGGTCATCTACAGTAGATGCCTTCACCTGCTCTCCCTTTACTCTCTTCTTAACTCTTTACAATCTGGCTTCCAACCTCCTCATTCTAGTCTTAAGAATTACCAACGATCTTTTAGTTGTCAAATCCAATGGCCTTTTTTTGAATCCACAATATACTTGATTTCTCTGCAGCCTTGGACATGTTTTTTTTAAACCCTTACCTTCTGTCTTGGAGTCAATACTGTGTATTGGCTCCAAGGCAGAAGAGTGGTAAGGGTGGGCAATGGGGGTCAAGTGACTTGCCCAGGGTCACATAGCTGGGAAGTGTCTGAGGCCAGATTTGAACCTAGGACATCCCGTCTCTAGGGCTGACTCTCATTCCACTGAGCTACCCAGCTGCCTCCAAGCCTTGGACATGTTGATCATCCTCTTCTCCTTGATTCTCTCTTTCTTTTAGGGTTTCAGGACACCACTCTTCTGGTTCTCCTAATCTATCACACTACTTCAACTCAGGCTTCTTTGCTGGATCCTCATCCAGCTCATGCCCTTTAACTGTAGATGTCTTACAGAGTTCTTTCTTCTTCTCCTCTCCCCCTATTCCTTTCCTTGGTCATCTTATCAGCTCCTATGGATTTAATGACCTGGCCTAACCTCTACTGATTTCTACTCTTATGCCTCCATCTACCTTTAGACATCTCAAACTGGATGACCAGGAGTTATCATCAACTCACCATATACCAAACAGAACTCATCATCTTTCCTTCCAGACTCTTCCCTACTCACACCTCTTCTATTATTATAGAGAGCATGATCATCCTCCTAGTCTCTCAGGCTGGCAATCTAGGGTGCCATCTTCAACTTCTTACTATCTTCTCCGAAACCTTGACAATCTGTTGCCAAGGCTGTTGATTTCACCTTTTTGATATGTCTTGAAAATGCCTGATATTGTCATCAATTTGGTGCAGGCCTCATTGCCTAAACCTAGACTATTGCAATACACTGGTGGTGGGTCTGGCTTCCTCAAGTCTCTCCCTATTTGGCCATTAAAGTGATTTTCCTAAAATGCAGGTCCAACCACATTATTCTTTTATTCAATAAACCCCAGTGGCTTCCCATTGCCTCCAGAGTGATATACAAAACCCTCTGCTGGCATTCAAGGACCTTTATAACCTAGCCTTCTCCCTTTTGAGTCTTCTTATCATGACTCCCTGCCACAAATTCTTTTATCTAGTCTCCTTGCCCTCCCATGAACAAGATATTCTCTTTCTTGGCTGTAGGCATTTTCTCTGGCTGGCTCCTGTGTCTGGAATGTTTTCCCTCTTCATCTCTGCCTCCTGGCTTCCCTGACTTCTTTCAAAGCTCAAGTAAAATCTATAGGAAACTTTTCTCAACCCTTAATTCTAGTCCCTTCCCTCTGCTAATTATTTCCTATTTATTCTATATGTAACTTGTTTGTACATATTTGCTTATATTTCTCCTCATCCTATTAAGAGTTTTTTGAGGGTAGGGACTGTCTTTTGCCTCTTATTTTTTTTTAAATCTCCAGTGCTTAGCATGGTTCCTAGCACATAGTAGATGCTTTATAAATGTTTACTGCCTAACTCACTGCTACCAAAAAAACAAACAATCATATGAGGATAAATTAAAATTTAATCTATAATTTCTAGGAAAATGAGATGAATGTTTTCTTTATATACTTTACCCATGCTATGATTATGCTGGACAAGTGTTTCACTTCAAAAAAAAAACTGAGAAACTATGGAAATATTTAAATGTGAAAAACTAATAGGTGTTTAGAGAAGGCAGTATGCAAAGGACTGATCATGGGTCATGCTTATGTGGACTCTCAGGTAAGACCAACCCTGGAAATAGCAAGAAATTTCCATTTTTATAAATGAATTTTTTTGAATTGTGATCAGACTGGCTTCAATATTCATCTTTGCCTATGTCCTTACCTGCAACCCCTCTACTCCTCCCTGGTTCCCAAAGGTCATTCTTTTTACATTCCTGATATAGCACCACCCCCTAGTGGCCAGAGGAGGCTCTAATTTGAACTCTAAAATTGTGTTATTTAGTGAGTGCACATAGGTCCTCTGACACCAGATCTTGAGCTGTAAAAACAGAAAAAGAAAACCCCCAAAGGGTTCCTTCTGTTTCCTCCACGAGCCCCATGGTGCACTTCAGATTGGATATTTGGAGAAAGCTAAGGGTAAGAATGGTGATCCTTTCCTAATGGTGACTAAAGAATTTAGGAGGCTCTCAAAGTCCAGTCCTCAGGCACTGAGCAAATGAGGCTCAGTTGCTCCCCTTATGGGTGATAGGAAGGCTTGGTATATCTATCTATTCAGCCATGCATTTGAGATTTCTACTGTATGCTTAGCGTTGGCTAGGCACAGTAGGGTGCCAGGAGAAGGCTGGAGTGAGAGGGCGAGGGAAAGGAAGGAAGGGATAATTTCTTTTCCTGGTCTCCCCAAAGCCCTGTTTTTATAAAGAAACTCTTTATAATTTATAAAGAAAATGTATAAATGCATATACCTTACATATTTTATTTTTGTATTATTTACATTTTATTTATACATTTATTATTATATATATTATATACATATCATATAATATATAAATTTATAAAGAAAATAAAGCCATCGTGTGGCTGCACTCTTTGTTAATTCAGCCTCGTCATAAGAATGGTGGCCTGGATATCTTTTATTTTTTTTAAAAAAAAGAAGAATATGATGAACAAGAAAAAGTCAAACTATGTTAGAAAGCTAATAGCAAAACCACCTCTAACTATGTCATCTTCAGATCTTATCTACAGATAAAATATTTTAAAATAAGTATTTGGTTTTATAACAACATAATTTATTCCCTCTCAGAGAGTCATCTCACATACCAAATTTTTAAAGCCAAAAAAAAGAAAAAAAGAATCATCCTTATTGATTAATATATCAAAAAAGTATGAAAAGATGGTAATGTTTCATATATGAGGACCTCTCACCTCTGCAAAAGGGTGGCACTATCTTCTATCTCTTCTTTGGAACTATGCTTATACTATGTCATTTGGTAACAACCACTTTTGATTGATTGATTGATTGATTGATTGTGTGTGTGTGTGGTTGTTTCTATTTACTTTGCTCTAGTCATATATTTTCTTGGCTCTGCTTATTTTATTGTTGTTCAGTTGTTTCTGAAGTCTTTCATGGCTTCATTTGGGGTTTTCTTGGAAAAGACATTGGAGTGGTTTGCCATTTCCTTTTCCAGCTCATTTTACAGATAAAGAAACTGAGGCCAACTGAATTAAGTGACTGACAGCTAGTAAATGTTTGAGATGAGATTTGAACTCAGGAACATTTGAATTCGGGAAGCTGGCACTCTTGGCACTATGGCGCCACCTAGCTGCCCCTACTGCTTACTTTTCTCTGTATCAGTTTGTGGAGATCTTTCCATGCCTCTCTGCAGTTATATTCATAATTTGGTATGGCACAGTAATATTCCCTTGCATTCATGTCCTATAATTTGCATAAAGTGTTTTAAATGCCATTCTTCTGCCTTCTTCACATTATGTTATTTCACCTATTTTCCCATATTAATTTATATTCATTATAGTCATGATTTTAATGGTGCTGAGTTAATTAATTAGCTGAGTGAATAATGAATGAATTAATACTGAATTCAAATGACATCGACATACTTCAGTTTGTTCAGCTGTAGATTATTTTTCTTCTTAGGTATAAGGTTGAGGGCCTGGACCTGTGATTTCCCTGGAGTAGGGAACTCCAGTATGAGGAAACTCCCTTTACCAAGCAAGTCAGTATTATAGTTGTAGAGAGTGGCTTAAGGCACTGAGAGATTGTGACTTACCCAGGATCACTCGGTCCATATGGGTCAGAGGAAGGGTTTGAACATGGTTTTTCTGGGCTTCAAGGCTGACTCTTAAATCGTTACTCCATGCTGCATCTTATTTACAAAGTGGGTATGAAATAGATTCATAAATCCAAGATAATATGGGAGGGGGCAGGAAGGAAGGCATGAGCAGCTGGAGAAGATCAAGAAAGGCCTCATGTAGAAGGTAACAGGGGGCAGCTAGATGGCCCAGTGGATAGAGAAATTCATCTTTGTAAGTTCAAATCTAGCCTCAGACACTTCCTAGCTGTGTGACTTATTAGTGAGTCATTTAACCCTATTTGCCTCAGTTTCCTCATCTGTAAAATGACCTAGAGAAGGAAATGGCAAACCACTTCAGGATCTTTGCCAAGAAAACTCCAAATGGGGTCATGAAGAGTCAGACCCGAATGAATAAAAAGCTAATGGGTGTTTATGGGGTGGTCAGGGAGGACTAGCACCTCTGGTGAGAGCGCTCGCTGAGTTCTTTTTGGCTGCTCATCCACCTTCTATATCTAGCTCTCACCTGTGGCTCCAAGAAGCTGTAGGTTGAACAGCTGATGGTCATCCTCTGACAGAAGGACTAGCCCAGGTTGAGGGTAACCAACAGACCTCAAACTTGTCAGTGAGTCAGGGGAATGTCTACCCCAAATATGTGAAGACTTCTCCCAGCAGAATGGGTGAATGAGAACAACTTGTTCCAATGGCCACGAAGGTGGCTGAAGTGGAGCTTGGTCAGACATGGAGGATGCACAGGTCATCCCCTGCTTCCTGGGCCGTCACCAGTTGTCCTGACTTTTGTCTTGCCACTGGACTTTGATGACTATGGAAGAGTGAGACCAATGGCTTTGTGCAACTCTACTTCAATTATAGCCAAGACATCATCCTTTGCTGTCATTGGCTCTCTTCCATAAATGTAGAATGAACTGAGCTGAGCTGAGCTCTGAACAAGTATTTGTATAAACACCTACTTTGTGTCAGGGACTGTGCTAGGTGCTGAGATCAAATTAAAAAAAAAAAAAAGAAATACTTCTTGCTCTCCAAGAAGTCCCGAGTTCAAATGTGGCCTCATAAAGAAAAGAATGTCAAAAATAAATGAATAAATAATAAATATTATGGGTGGGAGGGAGGAAATCTAGAACTCAAAATCTAAAAAGAAAAGAATGTCAAATGTGGTCTTAGATACTTCTTAGCTGTGTGCTTCTGGGCAAGTCATTTAACCCCAGTTACCTACCCTTCACCACTCTTCTACTTTGGAACTGAAACAGTATCAATTCTAAGACAGAAGGTAAAGGTTTCCCTAATTAAATTAAATTATTTAATTTTTTCCCATGGTTACATGATTCTTATTGTCTCCCTCCCTAGGGTTTAAAAAAGTAATTATAAAATATTTTAAAAATACAGTCATTTCAAGGAAAGGCCTTTTGTAGAAGGTGGCACTGGAGCTGAGTTTTGAAGAGAACTAGAGGCTTAAGAGGCAGAAGAGGGAATATATTCCAGGCAGAGGAATCAGCTTTTACAAAGGGATAGTGACAAGAGTTGGCATGTTTTATATAGGAAGGAGTAAGCAAGATAGTTTGTCTACAACGATCATGGTATAGATAACCAATGAAAAATGAAAATGGAAAAATAGGCAGATACCAAATCATGAGGGGCTTTAAATGACAGATGGAGTTTATATTTTGTCCTAGAGGTAACAAGATGCAACAGCTAAGGTTGCTTCTTGAGCAAGGAAATAACAAAGTTAGATCTGTGCTTTAGGTATCTGGCAGCTGTGTGGAAAGAGGAGAGAATGGCTGTAGGAGACCAATTAAGATTCTACTGTGGTGTGAGTGGAGAGAAGAGGATGGATGCAAGAGGGGTAGAGTAGATTTGACAAGACCGGTCAACTGATTAAATATATAGATTAAGTCAGTCAAAAGTAGAGGTGATTGTCTTTCCCAGGATCACATAGCTAAGAAATGTCTCAAATTGGATCTGAACGCAGAACCTCCCATCTCTAGGCCTGGTTCTCTATCCCCTGAGCCACCCAGCTGCCTCTTAAGAGGCTATATTTAATGGCAGGGCTAGTTTTTTCAACTTGAAGTCTGGGCTAATATATGTATTCCACTTTTCATTATGAACCCTTTAGGGACTCTGAGTTTATTTTTGCCTTATTTCAGTTCACTTGTTTAAAAAGTCAAGAAGATAGATTAAAATTATTATTACCCTTTTAAAAAAGAAATATGTGCTTCTCCCTGCCAAACTCTTTTCTGGGACATAACCCTCTGGTTGTGCTCTCTTCTCTCCTCCTCCTCTCTCCTCCTCTCTCCTCCTCCTCTCTCCTCCTCTCTCCTCCTCCTCCTCCTCCTCCTCCTCCTCCTCCTCCTCCTCTTCTTCTTCTTCTTCTTCTTCTTCTTCTTCTTCTTCTTCTTCTCTCTCTTTTTCTTTCTCTCTCTCCAGAGCCAATAGCTTTCTGAGGATACAAGAGTGTGAATAAAATCTGGAGAGAGAATAAAGGAGAAGGTTGGAAGAGAGAAGAAGGGGAAGGGAGAACAGATGAAGAAACAGAATGCTAAAGCTGGAAGGGAGCTTAATGATAATTTTGTTTGTTTCCTTTTGTTTCCTTTATTTTTCTTAGAGATCATTTTGTCCAACTACTTCATCTTATAGATGGGAAAACCTAGGCCTGGAGATAGGAAGAACTTTTCACCTAAAAACTGCCTCTGTTCAAAATCTCCTTGCTTCTCTCAAAGGCATCACCATTCTTCTAATCTACCAAGTTCATAACATTATACTGGACTCCTCACCATCCCTCACCTCAAATATCCAATCAATTGCCAAATCTTGCCATTTTTTACCTACACCACACCCATCTCCAATGATCTGATTCAATTCAACAATCATTTACAAAGTCTTAGAGTATGCCAGGCTGTATCCTAAGTAATATACAGATATAAAGAAAATCAAAAGAGAGTCCCTACCCTTCAGGGGTTTACTGTCCAAGGAAGGAGACACCATGTAAGCAATTGTATATAAACACAATATATAGGCAGCATAAATTAGGTCAGGTCATCACAACAAGTCAATTCGAAAGCAAAAAAGGATAGAATTTGACATTGAATTCAAGTGGTAGTCTTTGGGATGGTAAATGAGGGATTGCACAGATAGAATAGACAGGATTTGGTTCTTTAAGTGGTGTGGATGGTTACAAAGAGGAAAGAGTCAGTCCTGTGTCTCAGGTACTTCCCCTACCATGAAGCCTTTTCCTTTAGCTAAAAGTGTTCTTTTTTTTTTTTTCCTGATCCTCTCTTTTGCGCAGGGACCATGCTAATCTTCTCTGTATCGTTCCAGTTTTAGTATATGTGCTGCCTAAGTGAGCACTGTGAAGGATCTTTAAAAAATCTCTACATATGGATAAGGGATGACAACTCACTCAGTTCATTTTTTACTCCAGGGATAGCACATGATCCATCAAGAAAGCACCTGTCTTTGCTAATTTGGAGTGCTAAGGAAGACCTCTTGCAGCAGGGTTCTTGGCTTTCTCCTTGTGACAACCACCCATTTGTAGGCTGCTCTAGAGTTAGCCTCCAAAGAGTTTGTTTTTTCCTTTCCTGTTATTCCCCTACATATCTGTCCCACTGGACACTGGGCTAACCTCGTTTGTGCTTAGGTCAGAACATCTTTTGAGAGTCTGTTAACTCTGATCTTTTTGCTTTTATAGTCAAATATAAAACATAAATTCCCCTCCCCTTCTCCCCATACTTCCTCAAATTCTATACTCTAAAGGCAGAGTATTCCAAACTCTAGAGGGTGCCCCATAGTGATGAAGCATGAGACTCTTTGTGTGTGTATGTGATATCTATCTATTTATCTATCTATCTATATCTGTGATATATATTACTATATTACATATATTTTTTACACATATGGAGAGAGAGAAAGAGACAGAGAGAAACAGAAAAAGAAAGAGGGAGAGAGAGGTTATATTTTTCAGAGAGAGAGAGAGAGAGAGAGAGAGAGAGAGAGAGAGAGAGAAGTTATATTTTTCCCCAAGTATAACTCCTTCATAAACAAATCTGCTTTTTTGGATGAAAAAATTCAGATCAAAACTAATAAAGTGAGATCAAATGTGAATTCGCACTAGCTGAATGAATGTAGTAGAGTAATTATTGTACAGAGGATTCATAAAGATGTTCAGTTTGGTTTGGTGTCTGTTGAATCCCAATTCAGGAGCTATTTGACATCATTTGATATAGGCTCATGTCACAGATAAGTTGTATTGTCACACCGCTTAAATATGAAGTGTGTAAAGTTAAACAGGGAAGCTAGGTGGCGCAATGGGTAGAGCCCTGGGCATGAAGTCAAGAAGATTTGAATTCAAATTTGACCTCAGACACTAGCTGTGTGATTCTGGGCAAGTCACTTAACTCTATTTGCCTCAGTTTTCTCATCTATAAAATGAGCTGGAGAAGAAAATGGCAGATTCTGCCAAGAATACCCCCAAAGGGGTCACAAAGAATCAGTCACAACTGAAAATGACTAAACAACAAATAACTAAGTTAAAGAATATGTATGAAAGTTAAAAACATCATAACGGTGTTTATATTCCTTAATGTCTTTCAATTTTGTTTGCCACTAAATAACAAGCTGTTTTCCAAAACCCCCAAAAGTTTTTCAAAAGTGGAAATAATTCAAGAGCAATTAGAGATAATCATATATTTTGAAAAATTAAACTTTAATTGCCAAGCTTATTGTCTTTGATTTTTTTTAAAAAGGCAAATAACATTCCTTCAATCATAATGTGTTTGAAAAGAAAATCCACTGAAGCAATTAAAATTGTAAAAACAATGACAAAAAAAAAAAGAATTTTTTAAATAGCCAATCCAAGAGAAATACAGAATAAAGAGCCTAAATCCGGAAAACACAATCCATTTTATTTATCATTGGATTTCACAACTACTGTTATTTATGAAGGGGAAACACTATTGTGTTTTCTTTGTTCAAATGCATTAGTTGCAGCTAGCATGAAATCTATTAAATTAAAATAGTATCTTGAAGACTTATACGTAGAAGACATTGGAAAGATGGTAAAATTTGTCCAGAAAAAAAAAAGATGCTTTTAGTAAGCAAAAACCTACTTTCTCAAAAACTATATAGATGACAGATGCAGGGGCAGCTGGGTAGCTCAGTGGATTGAGAGCCAGGCCTAGAGACGGGAGGTCCTAGGTTCAAATCTGGCCTCAGACACTTCCCAGCTGTGTGACCCTGGGCAAGTCACTTGACCCCCATTGCCCACCCTTACCACTCTTCCACCTATAAGCCAATGCACAGAAGTTAAGGGTTTAAAAAAATGCTGCATCATACAAGGTTACTTATGGAAAAGCCTCTTTAAAAAAAAGAAACCTGGGGCAGCTGGGTAGCTCAGTGGAGTGAGAGTCAGGCCTAGAGACAGGAGGTCCTAGGTTCAAACCCGGCCTCAGCCACTTCCCAGCTGTGTGACCCTGGGCAAGTCACTTGACCCCCATTGCCCACCCTTACCAATCTTCCACCTATGAGACAATACACCGAAGTACAAGGGTTTAAAAAAAAAAAAAAAGAGAAAGAAACCTACCTGTGACTACTGATGTAATCAAAACAATGTTTCTCAAATCATATACAAAGCTGCTTTAATGGTCCACTTGCAAATAATAGAGTAGAAAGAATAATTCTCCATATGTTTGAAGACTTTTTCAATTAATTAATTGAAAAGCTAAAATATTCTTATTTGCTTTGCAAGTGGATAAAACAACAGATCTAGTTAAAGATGCTCATTTAATAACATGTATGTGATCTGTTGTTGCAACTGCTATGGTGAACATCTGTTACTTTGCAAACCTGCTGATGGCAATACCATGCCAAGAGAATTTTTAAAAATAGAAAATTTAAAAATTCAAAGTGTTTAAATATTTTTTAAAATGTAAATATAATTTTAAGGATTTGAAAAAATGAAAACTATCGCTTTGGAGAACTGTATTGGATTCTGAACTAATGGAATTCAGTCAGTTAGGACAAAAGGAATATCTATAATCAGTAGTTTAAAACGTGGCCCCTCCTGCAATTATAGATACACCACATGCTTCACAGAGAATCATTAAATCAAGAAACATGAGTGAGAAGCTACATATGGTTTTTTTAGAATTAAAAAATAGATAATTAAAAATTCAAAGTATTTATTTTTTTAATTTAAACAATTTTAAGAATTAAAAAAATGAAAACAATATTGCTTTGGAGAACTGTATTGGATTCTGGACTGACAGAATTCAGTTTGTCAGTACAAAAGGCACATCTATAATGGGTAGTTTAAAATATGATCCCTCGTGCAATATAGATACACCACATGCTTCACAGAGAATCATTAAATCAAGAAACATGAGTGAGAAACTATAAATATTTTTATAATTAAAAAATTAATTAAAAAATTCAAAGTATTTAAATATAATTTTAAGGGTTTGAAAAAAATGAAAACTATTACTTTGGAGAGCTGTATTGGATTCTGGACTAACAGAATTCAGTCAGTTAGGACAAAAGGCACATTTATAATCAGTAGCTTAAAACGTGGCCCCTCGTGCAATTATAGATACACCACATGCTTTGCAGAAAATCATTAAATCAAGAAACATGAGTGAGAAGTTACATACAGTTTTGCAAGTTGTTACAAAAGTAATCAACATTATTCCAAATCCGATAAAAGGAAGATTTTGCAACTACGTAGAGACGGGGGGCAGAATATCGGACATTTCAATATGACTGTGAAATACACCCTTCCTGCACCAAAGTACTTGGAATGCTTTTTGAACTAAAAACAGACATTTTAATTCGAAAGGATTATAATGAAGATAAATCAAATTCATTTTGTACCAAAATTTTCCTCCTGAAATTTGTGTATTTGCTGGATTTAGAAAACGAACTCTTCTAAATAAGTTAGTGCGAGGTCCTTAACTTCAGACCTCAGAATCATAAAAATACCTGCCCTGAAAATGAAATGGAACAAAGTAAAAATCCGCCTAGTAAGTGCTTGATCAGTCTTCTATAGTAATTCTCATTTTATATGGAAAATATGAACTGCTAGGAAGTTTATTGAGCATGATTAAATATGAAACATTTGCTATTATGTGAGATGAATGAATCTAGTTAATCTGTTTTCTGATATATGTGAAACGAGTATTTGAATCTGAAAAAAAATCTTATGTTTTCGCTATGGGTGAATAAGGAATTTATTTAACAACGTGAAACAAATTGCATTATTCTGTATAATATCTTATTTGCATGAGAGGGTTCTGATTGAATTGTAATAAAAACAAAATATTGAGCTCAGATTCAAAGTATTTAATTCAGAGGTGGAAAAAAGAATTACGAACAGCAATATAATTATCGAGACCACATTTTTGAGAAACTGTGTGGCAAAAAAACAAGCCTTAAATCTTTTCAGCTTCTGCTAGTCAACTCTTTGGGGTTTTCTCTCAGTCAGAGAGGAACTTTCAGAGAAATACCTCAGATGTCCCTTCCTCTCCCCTTCTAGTCTCCTGCTACTCCAGCCTTAAACAAACAGCTGAAAATCTAGCACAGGTTATCTGGACTCAAACATCTGTGAGTCGCTCCCCCTGGGGCCTCTGTAGCAACGGTCCCCCTTCCCTGCTTGTGTTTATCCAGTAAAGAGAGTGGGAGGCTGGACAGCCCCAGCTTTAAGTTTCCATCCTGTTGTTGCCAGCTGTGCTGGAGGTGTCCGGGGAGGCAGCATTCCAGCTGTTATCGGGACCAGCCTGAGGAAAGTAGGGGGTGGGAGGAAGGTGGAAGAGGGATGGGGGATGGAAGAGAGGGAAGGCAAGGACAGCATCCATTCTTAGCAGGGAGTTCAAAGCATCTTATAGACCTCTTCCTCCTATTGTTTATCTACCCAGTTTATGGCCCCCTTCACTGCAGGATCCTGCTTCACCAACCACAAAAACTAGTTCCAAAATGCCCAGACATAGGCATTCTGGGTAATATGTTCTGGGTGTACGGGTGGTAGTGGTGGGGACAAGCACCTATTAAGTACCTACCATGAGTCAGGCACTGTGTCAAGCATTTTACTAATACTATCTCTTTTGATCCTCACAGCAACCTGGGGAAGGGAAGTTCTATTATTCCCATTTTATTATGGAGGAAACTGAGGCAAGCATTTGCCCAGAGTCCCAGAGCTAGTAAATGTTTGAGGTTGAATTTGATTGCCTATTTTTTTAACCATTATCTTCTATCTTAGAATCAATACTATGTATTGGTTCCAAGGCAGAAGAGCAGTAAGGGTTAGGCAATGAAGGTTAAGTGACTTGTCCAGGATCACACAGCTAGGCAATGTCTTAAGTCAAATTTGAACCCAGGTCCTCCCAACTCCAGGTCTGTCTCTCTAGCCATTGAGCTGCCTAGCTGCCCCCAGGTTGAATTTGAACTCGGGTCTTTCTGACAAAAGGTCCCAGTGACCATGCCACCCAACATTTACCCAATTTTAGTTAGGAAAATTATTATTTACCCACCAGTTAGTCCTGGCACTTCCTCCCCCTGAAGGATCAGCTCTTGAAGGTTATTCTCTCACCAGGGAATCATTTCATTAAGGTTTTCCCCAGGGAGAGCTCCCAAATTTAGTAGGGTAGGAAGGACAAGAACAAAACTAATAACGTGAAATATTGGAACTCATAGCTGACATTGATGTCATGCTTTAAAGTTAGCAAAGCACTTCATATCCATTATCCCATTTGATGCTCACGATAACTCTGTCAGGAAGATGCCATTATCCTCATTTTACAAATAAGAAGTTTACTTGCCCAGGGGTCACACAACAGTAAGTATCTGAGATGGAATTCAAACTCAAGTCTTCCAAAAAAAAAAAAAATGAACTCCTGGGATCTGATTTGAATCTTGGTTTTGCTACTTACTATTGGTGTGTCCTTTAGCAGGGCAACTAATCTCTCTGGGTCTCGGTTTCCTCTGAATTAGAATTCATGTCCTTTCAGCTTCTAAATCTATCCTACTAGGATCCTATGACTCCAAGTCCCATATTCTACCTACCGTGCCATGCTGAGTTACTTTGAGTCTTCTCTGTATTCCTAAAATCACACCAAATAAGAGCTAGTTTGAGATGCTTAGAACACTGCCATATTCCCTGCTATTAAAACTCTCCTGTCCTGTGTTTTCTTAACTCCAGCCCAACTTTCTGTGCCCAAAGTGATAATTCAGTAACCTCACAGAATCACAAAGTCAAATTAGGACTAATTTTAGAACCCAGAGCAACATAGCTGGAAGGGACTTTAGAACATAAAATGTCAGAGCTAGGGCTCTTAGAACATCGAATGTCATTGTTAGCAGGGCCCTTAGAAAATAGAATGCCAGAGGTAGAAGAGCCCTTATAACATAGAATGTCAGGGCTGGAAGACCCCTTATAACATAGAATGTCATGGCTGGAAGGGGCTTTAGAACATCGAATGTCAGAGCTGGAAGAGCCCTTAGAACATAGAATGTCAGGGCTGGAAGGGGCTTTAGAACATCGAATGTCAGAAGTAGAAGAGCCCTTAGAACACAGAATGTCAGGGCTGGAAGGGGCTTTTGAACATAGAATGTCAAGGGTGGAAGGGGCTTTCGAACATAGTATGTCAGAAGTAGAAGAGCCCTTAGAACATAGAATGTCAGTGCTGGAAGGGGCTTTAGGACATCGAATGTCAGAGGTAGAAGAGCCCTTAGAACATAGAATGTCAGAGCTGGAAGGGCTTTTAGAACAGAGAATGATAAAGTTGGAAAGGGCTTTAGAAAACAGAATTTCATATCTGAAAGGATCCTTAGACATCAGTCTCTCACTGGATAATTAGAACTCTGACAGGTGGAAATGAGGAGGGGTACATCGAGAGCAACAACATGGAGGTAAGAAAATGAAGGGGGATAGATGTGGGTGTGCGTACATTGTGTGTGTGCATGCATGTGTTCTGGGAATGGTAACTGGTTCATTTTGGTTGTAATGTAGGCTACGAGAAAGGGAGAAATGGGAAATAACCCTGGAGATGTGGGAACGGGCCAGGTTAAAGAGAGCGCAGCATGCCAGGCTGAGGACTTCATGAATTTTCCTAGGGTCTGGGGGCTTTGCTCAAGAGGTTGGGGGTGCTGCTTGATCTCATTTTCATTCCTTTCAACCTCCTCTTCCAGAATTACACATCTGAGAATCATTTCGTTCTCCCTCACACACTCATTTGTACTTTCATACCACAGTTTCTCCTCTCCAAAAGGCAAGCCATAGTAAGGGAAGCACATCAGGAGAGCATCTTGTGATGTATTCATAGAAAAAAATGATTCCTTTAGTTAGAGAAGTTCCCTGAAAAATGACTACTTCTAAAAACTGTTTGTTCTCGGTCCTGCTTCCCTCCACGAACTGCTTATAGGAAGGATCTGAGGCCCTATTTCCTCTTCCTCTTGAGCCCCTGACCCCATGAAGATCCTCTTTTTCAACTAAACATCAATAGATGGAATAAAGACCTCAGCAACATGGGCCTCAAGGGGTATCCCCCCAGGATGGTTGTTGAATTGAAGGTCTTAGTCACTTGAAGGAAAAGATACGTGTTTTTGTTTTTACCTTTGATCATTTCAAATTCTGAACCCTGAAAAAGGAGAAAACCCACACGCAAAGCATAGGTGGCTACCTAAGTGGTTAGAGAATGGTATGAATGATGACAAGTCTATTTGAATTGACCAATTCTATTCTGTCCCCCAGCTCAGGCCATAACTCAACTCTGGCCACCAAAACTGATCCCTAACCTCAAATATAGACTGACCCCCTAACCCTGGCCCCCAGTTGAGCCTTTAACCTCAGCCACACAAAGAACTGGAAACTAAAGAGATGCCCATCCACAGGATGCTAAACAAATTTTGGTATATGAATGTTATAGAAATGATGAAAAGGATGGTTTCTGAGAAACCTGGGAAGATTTATATGAACTGATACAGAGTGAAGAGAGCAGTCACAAAAACAATTTATACAATAATAATAACATTGTAAAGACAAACAACTTTGAACAATATGATGATAAATGATAATTCTAGAGAACTGAGAATGAATCCTAATAAATAACCTGACAAAGAGGTGATGAACTCAGCATACAGAAGGACACATACTTTTTGAATATGACCAATGAAAGAATTTATTTTTCTTGACTATTTGACATGTTTGTTATAGGTTTGTTTGTTTGTTTTCTCTCAGTGGTTAGAAGAGGTAGGAGGGAAGGAAAGATTTTTGTTCATTAAAGACAATAGAATTTAATTTAAAAAAACTTTAATCACAACTTGAGTCCTGATCTCATCTGTCCATTTCACAATGCACATTACAAGTCCCAAGAAGTATCAGATAGGAATGTGGATGGTTCAGTGTAGACCCACTCATCCCACCTTTCTAATGCTGAAAAAAACAATTTAATACCATTTCCTTCACCCCTGTCAATATACTTACCTAACACTTATAGAGCATTTTTTTTATTTTAAACCCTTAACTTCTGTGTATTGACTTATAGGTGGAAGAGTGGTAAGGGTAGGCAATGGGGGTCAAGTGACTTGCCCAGGGTCACACAGCTGGGAAGTGTCTGAGGCCGGATTTGAACCTAGGACCTCCTGTCTTTAGGCCTGACTCAATCCACTGAGCTACCCAGCTGCCCCCTATAGAGCATTTTAATGTTTACAAAAGTTTTACAGCTATCGTCTCACTTTCTCACTTGAATTTCATGTCAACCCTCTGAAATGCTACAAGTATTATTATCCCTGTTTTACAGGGAAGAAATTGAGACCCAGGGAGTTGACTTGCTTATAGCCACAAACCTGATAAGAATTAGAAGAGGTCTGAACCCAAGAATTTCTGAAGCCAGACCTAGCATCCTATCCATAACTGCTCTTCTGATACACACCATGTACTCCGTCAACCCAGAAAGTGCCTGTAGGCCCCATGCTGACATGTTGGCTGGAAGGAACCTCCTTAGGGATGAAAACCTTATTTAGAAACTTTTCTTTGTTTCTAAACAGGAAGAGTTGGACTCAGCGGAGACATTTCCCATACCTCAGAACAGCACCATATCCAGATCATTTTGGCAGAGGCGAGGACCTTAAATCTTTCTTTCTCTGCCCCCACCCTCCTCTTGCCCCCAATTCTAATGGCATGGGGTGCTTGGGATAGTGGATACATATTTTTTATATTTTTCTGTGTCCTTCAATTTTGTGTGTCCAAGGAAAGTGCTTCACTTGGCTCACCTTTATTTACAACTCTGCCTCAGTCTAGAGATTGAGCTCTGGCTTGTTAGAACTGAGTACAACATTTTATTCCCTTGGCAAGGGATTTCTCTGCCCTGCAAGCAGGGTATTCCTAAAAAGGCTTTTGATCATAATCGAGAGAAATGGATGACTCTGTTGGCCAGGGATGACTAAGGGACAAACTAAGGTTTCCACAATGCTTCTTTTATTCCTGAAGGGTTTAAGGTGAACAGGAATAGACTCTAACATCCAGCCACTACCCAGTGAGCTTGGCATAGGAAACATAGATATGGCTAACAGGAAAAAGAAAGATCAGGAAACCCAGACGTCTTTAGGAGTGTCCTCTTTCCAACTGTCTGCCAGTGGCTGTGCTGGAAGCTCCATAGCAAATATTTCCTTTCTCCAAAATGATTCGATCCAATCAGCTCTCTATTATATGGGAATGGATAATCAGCTAGGTGACACAGTGCTGGCCCTAGAGTCAAGAAATCTCATCTTCCCAAATTCAAATTTGGTTTTAGATACCTACTAATTGTGCAACTTTGGTCAAATCATTTAACCTCCTTTGCCTCTATTTCCTCATCTGTAAAATGTATGGGGGAAGAAAATGGCAAACATCCCAATATCTTTGCCAAGAAAACCCCAAAGGGGTCAGGAAGAGTTGAACATGACTAAAAGTGACTCAACAAAAACAACAAAACATTCATTTAATATAAGATAAATATAAAACAAACAAAATAAATAAATATAAATAAAATAATTTATGGAATGCCTACTGAAGTGCAAAGTACTGTAATTGTTTGCTTTGGGGAGATCAAAAGGTAAAAGATACAATCCCGACCTTAAAAAATTTAAACTTTAGGGGGGCATCTGGGTAGCTCAGTGGATTGAGAGCCAGGCCTAGAGACGGGAGGTCCTAGGTTCAAATCTGGCCTCAGACACTTCCCAGCTGTGTGACCCTGGGCAAGTCACTTGACCCCCATTGCCTTCCCTTACCACTCTTCTGCCTTGGAGCCAATACACAATATTGACTCCAAGACAAAAGGTAAGGGTTTAAAAAAATGTAAACTTTAGGAAAGGGGAGAAGGCATGGACCCACCTGACTGAGAGCACAAAGCAGAGTGTGGTAAAGGCCATAAAAGAAATACAAAAAAAAGGTTGTGGGAACACAGAGGAGAGAAGAGAACAGCATGATATAGATGGGAAAAGAGTTCTAGTTTTAGGGTTAGAGTTAGACGACTTGACTTTGCTACTCATTTTTGGAGTTGATATATTGTAAAGAGTTTTGTGAACCTTAAAGAGTTATCAAAGCATTAGTTATCTTATTGTCATCATCATTGTTAATTATTATTACCCTGTGACCTCAAACAGTTTATATAACCTTTTGGGGCTTCAATTTGCTTAACTGCAAAACGAAGGGACTGAACTAGATGATCTCTAGAGGTAGGAGGCATAGCTACAAGAGCGCAGGACTTGGAGTCAGGAAGATTTCAGTTCCAAAATCCAAAACATTAACCAAACTCAGTTTCCTCATCTGTAAAGTGGGAATAATAATAACAATTACACTACAGAATAGTTATGAAGATCAAATGAGATAATCTACAAGAAGTACATTAGAAGCCATGAGGAACTATATAAATGTTATGATTATTATATAATATCCCTTCCAGCTTTAGAACCTGTGATACGGAAATCAGTTCCCATGAGGGCAGAGTTCACAAAAGAAGTTATGTTTGTCCTCTGTCTTCAGCAGAATCTAGAATTATCCTTGCTTTGGTTCTTTTGTACAGAGCTTTTGGATAGGAATGATTTCCTTTCTTCTTTTCATTCTTCCAAATCCTACTCATCCTTGGGACTTAGCTCAAGGCTTATATGCTACATGAAGGTTTTCTTGTCCCCCTCCAAACCCCCCAAATCATAGGATCACAGGATCCTAGATTTACAGCTAGAAGTCCCCTTGATATACAACTGAACCCTAGAGACATATGATAACCTGCCTAAAGTCACAAAAAGAGTAAGAAAAAGTAACCACTGGAGAAAAAGTCATCTGCTTATATTATTTGTTGCTTCAGATAGTCTGGGATTCAATAAATCTTTATGGAATGGGTCTCAGTTTTCCCATCTGCAAAATGGAGGAGGGAGAACTAGTGTAGCCAGGCTCAAAGGTTCTTTCCAGATCTAAATTCCAGCCTTTCATCTTCATCAACACTGGGCCTGTACTCAGGAAGCTGCTCCCCACCCTTAGGCTCCAGGGTCCCAGAGCTCCCAGATCTCCACAATCCCTAGGCTTCCAGACTCTGCACTACTAAGGCAATGGCAAATTCAGCCCTCAGCAAGTAAGGATCTCAGGGTGAGCTCAGGGGGGACAAAAGAGACATGGGGAGTAAGGAGGGAAAAGAAGGAGGGGAGTGAGCTGCCCATTTGCCCAACCAAAACGACATTCCTCTCACCCTAGAAGCACCCCTTGCTCAGGAAAGGACTGAAGAGGGAAAAAAAAAAAAGCCAGGACAAAAGACGGACGTGATGCTTAGCATGTGTGTACTTATCTCAACTCTGCACTCAGCCTACAGAAGGACACCGCCTGCCTCTCTCTCTCTCTCTGGCAAAGCCGGAAACTCTCATCTCCGCTGAGGCCTTTCCTGTCTTGACTTAACCTTCAAGCTGTGGTTTGCTCTGCTAGACAGGGTTAGGGGAGAGTAATGAGGTGGGGGTGGGGGAGCAGAACCGAACCTCTTACCTGGCCCTCTGCCCCCAGCCCCCAGACTCTGCTGAGTACCACTCATGAGCAACCTACCCATTCCCCCATTTGTAGATGTGTGAAAGCTTTGTTAGGCTAAAAAAGTCTCATATGGGTTCCTGAGATCAGGAGATGGAGACCAAGCAGCAAGGAAGGGGAGGATTATTTTAGAAGCCTAGATGGGCCACTGGAATCTAGGATTCATGGAGCCAAAGCTCAGTAGAGAGGAATAGAGGCATATTGGAGGTAGAAAGGGGGTGGAATTTCCAGCAGCACAGACATTCTCCCAGACCTTGTTGGCCCTTGACCTTGGATTGCTTGTGGGTTACCCAGAGTCAAAGAGGACAGTGAAATTGGGAAGGAAGAGCTTCTATGCTACCAGGTCCTTGACCAGTCTTGCTCCAAAGGTTTGTTTCCCTTCCAGAAGAAACTCTAGAGATCCTTTTCAGGGTATCAGAGAGTGAGGAGTCATGAGCTTGACTTTTAGATCAACTGTCATGGGAATGGGTTTTAATAGCTCTGAGGGGTAGGTCATCTTATCTTGGAAATATTGGGTGGGTCCATTTGCAAAGACACTTGAGAGGAAACCCAGCACCAATGTCTTACCAACCTCCAGTGTGACAGTATTATACCTGTGTGACCTTGGGCAAGTGACCTAACTTCCCTAGGCCTCGGTTTCCTTATCTGTAAAATGAGAGAGTTGGACGAAATAGCCTCTGGGGTCCCTCCTACCTCTAGCTCTACAAGCCCATGATCCTTCCATCTCTTTAACATTGTAAAGTCCCAAAGAGTCAGTGTTACCATTCTGGATCCTATCTCTGGCAGCCTCCTTGCCATTCCCTTCCAGTTAAAGATTTTGCAAAAAATACATTGAATTTCCCTTTATAACTTGTTAAGGAGTCATCATTTAGTGCTATAAGCACCTAAACCTATATATCCTCTTTGAGGAGAGTTATTTCTCCAAGTTTACTGTCTTGATATGTGATATAAACTGGTCTTTTATCTGTCCTAAACTAGCACATTGTTGTCTAAGAGAAAGAAGCACAGAAATAATTGGGGTGGGGGTGGGGATTCAACTAAAAAATTTTTAAGTGGAAAAACATACAGAGTAGGTATGCTATGATATTTGGGATGAATTCCTAGGAACCCTCTTTTCTCTGATCAGACTATGAACCTACAAAAAGCTCCTGCCTACAACCTTGACTATGGATGAATAAGCTCTTCTGATTAATGTGAGCATTCAAACCAACTACAAAAGACCCATGAAGAAAAATCCTATCCACCTCCAGGGAAAGAACTGATAAATGGAAGTATGTATTATATGGTTACCCCCTCCACTCCCCCTTCTCCCTCCCTCTCTTCCTCCTTCTCTCCTTTTCTCCCTCTCTCCCTTTCTCTCTCTCTCTGTTTCTTCTTTTCACCCTCTCTTCTTGTCTCTCCCTCTCCCTCACCCTCTCCTCCTCCTCCTCCTCCTCCTCCTCCTCCTTCTTCTNTGAAGAGAACTCTCTCTCCTTCTATTGTTTTCTTCTATTTCTGTGCATTGCTTAAGAAAATTTTTTCTCTCCTTGCTATTCTCTGGAACTGCATTTGGTTGGATACATTGCTTTCTTCTTTCCCTTTCAATTTCCTTCTTTTCCTTAGCTTTTTTTTAAATTTTCTAAATGTGATGAATTTATTTTATTTTGATGCAAAACCAGAGCTTTCACTATAGAACAAACACCAATTTGATAAAGGTCATGAAAAAATGGTGTAAGACATGCAGAACATGATGTACGAACTGAGGGATCAGGTCATTTCCTTTATAACATGACACTATGCTGTTGTTGAAAAACAAATTTAAATAACATTGAGAAACTGAACTGAAACGTGGCACAAACATTACAACTTCCATGCATACCTTCAAGTGTGTATCTCTCTCTCTCTCTCTCTCTCTCTCTCTCCTCTCCCTCTCTCTCCCTGTTTTTGTCTCTGTCCCAAATGTTGGCCTTCTCTAACCAGGGAATGGGAATGAGGGAGGGAGGAATACAACTCAGAATTCAAAATGTAACCCCCCCAAAATATATATATATATAAGATTTTTTAAAACCATTTTTTAAATAGGGTTTTTTAAAACCCTATAACCTGACCAGTTGAATGGGAAGAGGCAAGTTGAAATATGACAAAGCCACAAACTTTCAGAGAAATGGCTAGGAAGACAGAGGATTTTAAACAACGCCAAAATGCATCTGTTTCCTGAAACAACTGTGAAAAAGAAGGGGAGGACAAGAGAGAGAAAATCTGGCCCCAGAGAGGTTACTGGGATTTTTAACACTGATTTCTAGTACTTGGGGTACAGCCCCCTTCCCCCTCTTAAGTCATCCTTTATACCAAGGTGGGGGGTATTTTAAATTGCCATTAAGCCCTGGGGCTGCTACCCTTCTACCCTTTTAGTTCAGCTCACAGCCACACCCTTACTGGGTCTGGCTGGGAACCTTCCCACCCCCTGATAATCTCATCCAGGAAAATTGGGGTTGGGGGGGAGGGTTGGAAATGCTGAGTGAGTGGTTATGGGGAGGGCCTGCATTGAAGGCAGGAAGATGACTGGAGGCTGGACATCCTGTTTGTCTCTCTGGCCTGGAAACCTCGTTGAAAATCAAAACCTACCCTGTAGTTTGTCCTTCCTCTTCCCCCATGGACAACCTGGCTTCTTTGCCCCGAGTTGATTTTGTTACTGTATGTCTGAGAGGTTGGGGAACAGAAAAAAATGATCACTTTTCAGGTTTTAAACTTTCTTTTAAAAAGTCAAAAATCAAAGTGGATCTGATGGACAATTCCCTATTGGTGAAACCAGTTACTGTTCCCAGTGAGGGGTAGGTCTGGGAGCAGAGGCCCAGTGTATTTCTCCTTCTCTGATCTAGGAGCCTCACTACAAATGGTCTCCAGAGATGGGGGGAAAAGAGAAATTTAGGCTCAGCACTGTGCTTGCAAGAAGTTAGGAAGGATCAGAAAGAGGGCTATGATCTTATGGGTTGAAGAACTTTCCTACATCTCACCCATCCTCACCCCAACTGCCTCTCTCCCCTCCCCTCCCCTCCCTTTTTTTTTTCTTTACTGCCCCCACTTATCCTCCAGCTACCTGAAAATGGGCCTGATAATTCTCAGTCTGTACTACAGTATGACCAAGGCTTCATCAGAACCACAGTATGACTGAGGTTAAGTCAGAACCACATCCTCAGGCTGGTGGCCATTTATTCAATAAGCATTCTGGTGTGCACAGCATTGCATTAGGTCTAGAGGAGATGAACTGTTTAGATATGACAAGGTCCCAGCCTTCATGGAGCTAGGACAGATATAGACACAGCTTATAATCCTCTCTTCCGGGGATTGGCAATATTTCCTAAGAAACTTGGTCCACCCTTGAAAGTGTCTAAAGGGACAGAAAGAATAAACTTAAGAGGGGTCAAATGGCTGGGGGAGGGTTTGATCTCTTTTCTGGAAAAGGTCTGTGCAGCATTTATTGGCCAAGACCTTACATTCTCACCTAAGAACCACAACAGATTCACCTTTGTCTTAGAAAGAAGGCAGGGGACAGTTTAAGACATTGTCTTGTGTTAAATCTTAAGGTAAAAGGAATAGCTCGACAGAGCTGGTCAGAGCTGAGGAGATCTAGGATATTCCTACTTAACCTTTAACTTTTGTTTCCAAAGCTGCAACAGTCAGTCACGTAACATCATATCCCAACGGCCCTTGTTCCCACAGTTTCTGAGAATGGAGATGCTTATCAGTACCACTGGCTGCTAGCGGTGTCTTTTATTAAAGAATCATAGCTCTCTACATTCTCTTTGGTGTCCCTAGGCTCTGGTTGGCTAGACAACAATGTCCGTTTCAAGCCAATAGGATGAACCCTTCCTCCAAAGTGAGATTTTTTCAATTAATAAATTCTTTCTAGTTTTTTCTTCCCTCCTTCCTTATTTTCCTTTACTCACCTTTTTAGTTGACCATTGACCTGTCAGCTTTTATTTATGGACAGTGACATTCAGACTTCAGCCATTCACACGTGCTTTTTCTGCCACCCGGAATATCCTCTCTTGTCCCTTCCACTCGTTAAGATCCATCTATCATTTAGTGTTCAACTCACATCCCACGTCTTTCATGAAGCCTTGGCTATTCCAGGCAATTCTCATTGACTTCATTTTCTGAATTCTTATATCATTTACTGTTTGTCCGACCCACATAATTTACAAATATTCTTTCTTTCTCTACCTTATATTATCGGTACCTCTCTTCCCCTAACTGACCACAGACTGAGCCCCACTGGCCATGGTCAAACTCAAGTCCCTCACCCTGGCCACAAGTAGATTTCCTAACCCAAGTCACAGACTTCCCAGCCCCAGCCCTAACCCGTCCAGATGGCTTCCAATGCAGCCTGAGACTGACACTAAAATGTAAGACTGCAGGACCATGGATATTTTCATGAACACATGCCACTGTACAAAGTACCTTAAGACCAATGAAAATATATTAAAACTCTGGTCCAGGGGCTCTTAACTTTTTTGGGATAATTAAAGAAGGCAGCTGGTAGGGCAGTGGATAGAGTGCTAGACCTAGATTCAGAAAGATCTGAATCTATACTTATTTGGTTATGTGATCCTGGGCACATCACTGAACCATTGCCTGCCTCAGTTTCCTCATCCGTAAAATGGAGATAATCATAGCACCTATCTTCTTCCAGGATTGCTGTGAGAATCAAATGAGATATTTGTAAAGCACTTGGCATATTGGCTGGCACATAATAAGTGCTTAATAAAGTATTTATTCTTTTCTCTTTCCATTCCCTCATGGACTTTTTTGAGAGACTAAGAGAAGCTAATGGACTCCTCAGATGTTTTTAAATGCATAAAATAAAATACCTGTGGTTACAAAGGAAACCATTTATATTGGAACACAATTATCGACATATTAAAAAATTGTGGACTCCCTGAAATCTATTCACTGAACCCCTGTAGGGGACTGTGGGCCCCTGCTTTGGATAAAGAAGACACATACAAAGTCACAATGAAGGCAATGTCATGCAATGGAAAAGATACAAGTTTAGTGTTAGATTTTGAATACTGGCTCTGCTTCCAGTGTGAACTTTGCCAAGTCATTTAACTTTTCTGGGTCTCAGTTTCCTAATCTGTAAAATGAGGGTGTTGAACTAGATCATCTCTGAGATCTTATTCAGCTTGAAATCTTTGTTCCTGTGACCCAAAGAATGTTTCGACAACAGGCAGGAAACAAGTAAGAAGACTAGTCTTATGCCGGGTAGTGGAGGCAAGACTCTTTTGTGGGGTATGAGGAAAAAGGGAATTATGTTCATTCTGAGGTACAACTAATTAATCTCAGATACTTTCCTGAGAGCTCATTATTTTGTCTAAGACTGCTTGATAACTGAAGGTAAGGAAATAGGTGTCTGAAAGGGGCAGAAAACAGAAGATAGGGACACCATGGGCTGACTTTACTGATTTCAAAGTATTATCAACCGAAGGATGATCCCATAAATAACACACTCGTTGTCTAGCTGTCTAACTCAGAAGAGATTTGGAGCAGTCCTAGACTTTCCCTAGACTGAAGGTCTAGAGACTTCCTGAACCTGGGTCCCAATAAACTCAACCAGCCTCCATATACCCAGCACCCAAAGTTGATGGTGGGAAACAATGGGAAATTCCACAGAGGTGAAGGAACATTCTTAAATAGATTGTTCACAATCTTCCTAAACAATGAGGGAATGTTTCCAGCAGCCAAGGAGTTCTGCAACGCCTGGCTGTATTTGTTGGGACCAAAATAGATTACCATTTGGGTTGCAAATGTAATGGATCTTTGGCTTGGAATAGACTGCACTAAGGGAGGAGGAATGTTTCTGAAAGTAGCAGCAGGAAGGTAGTCCTGAGGATTGCTCTGTAGCCACTTGACATTACTGTAGCTCCTGCCGTTCACGAAGGACAGGGCTTCCCATGGGTAGATGATGAGAGTTAGTGGAAATGGACAGCAATGGCAGCTGTAGGTGGGCAGTGCCTAGAGCCCATCTGAGGATGTCTTCTCTGAAGGAAACACAAAGATCTAATGGGAGCTGGAAACCGTACATGGCTGAGGTCAGGAGGCATCTCCTAATCCAGTTCTGATAATCTAGAATGGAACAAAACTCGGTTCTTTGCTTCTTTAAATCCTATCTATTCTTCAAGGTCTAATATACCTCCTCTGTGAAGCAAGCCCCATCACTCTAGCTCCCAGACATCTCCCCTTTCTCCTAACTGCTAGAACATTTGCAATCTCTAATCAGCCAATAGGCTGTCCTCTAGTCAAAACACATAAAAGCCTTATGTGTTCTCTAGTTTCAGAAATCTTGGAATATATAACATAGAATAGAATATAACAGAGAGTAGAAAGGAAGCCTTAGCCCATGTGAATACAGAACTTGAGCACCTACAAGAGATCTTAATTCGCTTCTCTACAGTTGTGGAGCTCTCTGAAGTTAGCGGGGAATGAGAGTCTCATATTCTTAGATGGAAAACTATACTGTTTTGGGGTGGTGTCTATGTTTACAAAAATCACAAATTTGACTCTTATGCTATTGCTTCACCTTGCCAAGAATGCCTTGAGCCCCTCCTGTGTGTCCAGCCCTGTGCAGGTTGGCTGAACTCAGTCCGTCATTTCCAAGGCCATCTTTCTGGGAAGATGACAAAGTTTGCTGTGCTCTCAGGCTCCTTTTTCTGCCCTTTTCACTCTGATGTACCTCTCTTCCAGTAATCTAGGCCCTTTTGCTCTTAATTGGAGCAAATTCATTTTTTATTAATTAAATAAATTTAATTTATAAATTTATAAACTCAATTAACTTAATTTAATTTAAATTAAACTGGGGTGGGGGATACATGAGATACAAAAGAGATGGTTCCTGTCCTCTGTAAGCATTCAATTTGGTGAGAGTGGCAGGACCCTCAGGCATAAAACAACCCGGGCTGGAGTTGTCAGGGACTCTTGGAGTTGTGTGTGGGGGGTGCAGTTGTAGATATTTTGTGGTAGAATTTGCTATTTCCATCATAGCCAAGCTTGGGCCTCTTTGGACTACGATGGAAATGATGGACTACGAAAGCAGCTTTTATTTTAGGCAGGTCTCATGCTATTGTGGGCATGTGATACTTTTGCCACTGAACTACCCTCTGTGCATTTTTCCCCATCTGTAGAATGAAAGGTTAAGACGAGACGGTCTCTGAGGTTTCTTCTAGCTTTAACGTTCTGTGATGCCATGTCTTTAACCTAGTTGTTGACCCTAATCTGAACAACGCAGCTAAATGAGAAATTGAATTCTCATCAGGAAAAGTCTCGGGACTAAATTTATGTC
Source organism: Gracilinanus agilis (assembly GCF_016433145.1). Lineage (NCBI taxonomy): Eukaryota > Metazoa > Chordata > Mammalia > Didelphimorphia > Didelphidae > Gracilinanus > Gracilinanus agilis. Next base: position 273,952,721 of record NC_058131.1, read on the forward strand.
TTCAATGGCCGACGCTCAGACCTTTATTCTTTCAGGCTCTTAAATGAGAGGTCATTCTCCCTCGCCTTTCCCCTCACCCCCTGAAAAATGTCTAATTCCTCTTGACGCAGTTCCCTTTCCCCTCTGGAGAGAAGTTTTTATTGTTCTGTAGAGCTGGCTCCCAATCTCCCCCTCACACTCACTTCCTGTTTCCTGGCTTAGAGGAAACACAGATTTCTCGACTGGCTAAGCAGATGCCTCTTTCTTTTTTTTTTTTTTTTTTCTTTTTAAGGATATGGGGGAAAAAAATTGCTCAATGCTTAGAATCCTAAAGTCATAGAACATAAAATATAAGAGCTGGAAAGAATCTTAGTTTAGAAAATGATAGAACATAGATCTGGAGGCCATTACTCTAACCACTTCATTTGACAAATGGGGAAAGTGGAGGCTCAGGGAAGAGAAGTAACTAAATCTGGTCTCCTGATCATCGATTTAGAGCTGGAAGGAAACTTAGGGATCATCTAGTCCAATGTCTTTATTTTACAGATGAGGAAACTGAGATGCAGAGAGGTGAGGCGACTTTGATCCCTTGAAAACTCAAAAGCTATTTTCAATTTCTGGCATATGCCAGATACCAAGTGGCAGAGCTGGGTTCAAATCAAGGCTCCTTGACTCCAGAAGTTCTCTTTCCATTGAATCAAGAATAGAACCCACATCTCCAGTACCCACAAAGTCCACTGCATTTCATTAAGATTGGGGGAGGGGTTAGTAATTTAAAGTGGAAGAAAGAATTAAGTGTCACCCCAGTTCTTTCCAACCCAAACTCAAGCTTGATAAAGTATACAAAAGAACACATGATGAAAGCTGAGCTTGAACTGTTCCAAGCAAAATTAGAGAGCACAGAGAATCAAGGGGAACCTCTTAAAGTCACCCAATAATCATATAGTCTTGGGAATTTCCTTATTCTCTAAGAAAAAAAATCTATCAATGTTTTCTTGGTCTTGTCTTTTTAATGGGATTCGAATAAAAATAGTCCTTGGCCAACTCACTAGCTTGTTATTATCCTATCCTATCCTAATTATCCTATCCTATATTAATACTTTGTGTTCTTCTATCTTTGGCACAGGTGGACAAAATAACTGCTTTTTGTGGTAGAATAGGATTGGGATCTAAGCTCACTCTCTGTAGAGTCTCTGAAAGCATTCTTGATTTAATTTCCAAAGCACGAAGGACAACAGGGATGAGCACCACATTCTTTGCCCAAATCCTTCATGAAGTCTCTGTATTTGAAAGGTGAGTATGGTGCTATCTATTTAAAAACATTATTCTTAGTGGACAGTTGGGTGGCTCAGTGGATTGAGAGCCAGTGGATAGAGATGGGAGGTCCTGGGTTCAAATCTGACCTCAGACACTTCCCAGCTGTGTGACCCTGGGCAAGTCACTTCACCCCCATTGCTTAGCTCTTCTGCCTTAGAACCAACACACAGTATTGATTCTAAGAAGGAAGGTAAGGATTAAAAAAAAATTCCATTATTCTTACATTTTTATGGAGCTGACATGTCTGAGTGAGTGTGGGCAATAGTTTGGTGTGGGAATGGTCCCACTCATTATTGCCATTATGATCGCTGTTCCACCTGCCTCTGGTTCCTCGTCTCTTCTCTTTCCTTTCAACGCACAAGAGCTTTATTTTTAGCATTTTTTTAAACCAAATTCTCGCCGGGGAGGTGTTGAACTTCCTCCCTGCTTGCCCTGTCCCTGGGAAGTCTCGCTGGCCTCTGGCTTCTGCTCTCCCACCGGGCAGGCGGAGAACGGCGTCGTCCCTCTTTTCTCCTCGCCCTGACCAGGCTGCCAAGTTTCGCACAGGCTGGTCTGCTGGGAAGGGAAAGGGCGATTCTTATGGCATATCAGAGATGGAAGGAACCTCACTTAGATCATATATTGTCAGAACGCAGATGTTAGAACTAGAAGGAACCTTTAAAGGAAGGCTACAAGCATTTTTAAAGTACCAGTTATGTGCCAGACGCTGCACTGAGCACTTCATAAATATAGCATTTCAGAAACCTAGAACCCGTACAAGCTACCAAGAAGGCCTCAGATATGTGCTCACTGTGTGACTTTGGGCAAGTCACTTAACTCTATATGCCTCCGAGACAGTGCAGTGTCTGGGCTTGGAGTCAGGAAGACCTGAATTCCAATTCAAATCTATCCTCAAACCTAGTTGTGGGATCCTGGGAAAGTCATTTAACTTCTGATTGCCTAACAATGGATCCACTAGAGCAGAAAATGGCAAACCACTCTAGTAACCTTACCAAGAAAACCCCTTGGATAGCGATGGTCCGTGGGGTCATGAGCAATAACAATAACAACAAACCCAGAACTGGGATCCTAAATCTTTTTTTTTTTTTAAACCCTTACCTTCCATCTTAGAATCAATACTGTGTATTGGCTCCAAGGCAGAAGAGCCGTCAGGACTAGGCCATGGGGATTAAGTGACTTGCCCAGGGTAACACAGCTGGGAAGTGTCTGAAGTCACATTTGAACCCAGGGCCTCCTGTCTCTAAGCCTGGCTTTCAATACACTGAGCCACCCAGCTGCCCCCAATCCTGAATCCTTTTGTGCCATATTATAAACTTTGGAAGGATTCTCAGAGAGGTTTCAGCTTTCACTGCTACTAAGCCATCGTCTTGGCTCCACTCATAACCTTTGGTGAAGCCTATGTATAAGCTTCTACTAATGTTTTATGTTCTATGTTCCAAGATCCTTTCTAACATGCTCTTTGAATAGGGGACAGCCTATAATCAATAATACTTTGAAATGCGCAAAATAAAATATGTAAATAATAACAGAAACCAATTATAACAAAATAGTCATCAAAGTATTTTTTAAAAGCCAAGTTCTTAGAGGCAGCTGGGTAGCTCAGTGGATGGAGAGTCAGGCCCAGAGATGGGAGGTCCTGGGTTCAAATGTGACCTCAGACACTTCCTAGCTGTGTGACCCTGGGCAAGTCACTTGACCCTCATTGCCTAGCCCTTACCACTCTTCTGCCTTGGAGCCAATACACACTATTGACTCTAAGACAGAAAGTAAGAGTTTAAAAAATAAAATAAAAGGGGCAGCTGGGTAGCTCAGTGGAGTGAGAGTCAGGCCTAGAGACAGGAGGTCCTAGGTTCAAATCCGGCCTCAGACACTTCCCAGCTGTGTGACCCTGGGCAAGTCACTTGACCCCCATTGCCCACCCTTACCAATCTTCCACCTATGAGACAATACACCGAAGTACAAGGGTTTAAAAAAAATAAAAAATAAAAATAAAATAAATAAAATAAAATAAATGAAAGCCAAGTTTTTTTTTAATATTTAATTTTTTAGAAAAATTTTCCATGGTTACATGATTTATGTAACCCCCCCCCATAAAACCACTGGTTTTAACATGTGTCATCAATCAAGATTCATTTCCATATTATTGATAGTTGCCTTGGTGTGGTCCTTTCGAGTCTACATCCCCAACCATGTCTGCATCAACCCGTGTGTTCAAGCAGTTGCTTTTCTTCTGTGTTTCCTCTCCTGCAGTTCTTCCTCTGTATGTGAACTTGGTTAAGAATGTTGGTTCTAGAACATTAGGACTGGAAAGGATCTTAGAATACTGAATGTTGGGGGCAGCTAGGTAGCTCAGGATAAAGAGCCAGGCTTGGGCACAGGAAGTCCTGGGTTCAAATTTGGCCTCAGGTATTTCCTAGCTGTGTGACCCTGGGCAAATCAAACTGCTCTTGACTATGCTATGGAATAAGAAAGAAAAAAAAGACATTCTTATCCCTTAAACTCTCACGGACCCCTCCAACTAAGAGGGGTCTGTCTATTCATTGGGAAGGGAACTTGGAGATCATCTATTAGAATCCCCTCATTTTATATAAGAAGAAACTGAAGCCTTTAGAGAAGTGAATTAGGATCATAGAATCCCAGGTCTAGAACTACCTGGGAGGGACCCTAAGAAACCATCAAGTCCAACCTCCTCGTTTTACAGATGGCAAAACTGAAGACCAGCAGGTTCAATGACTTGCCCAAGGTACTACCCATTAGAGGTGGAATCTAACCTCAGGCCTTGTGACTCCAAAGCCAACACCCTTTCTATGGTTCTGTTCTATCTTCCTGACAGGTCACACAAACTGAAACTTGGGTCTTCTGACCTGAACGTTGCTAACACCTATGTTCCATAAAATGACTACTGGCTCTTAGTCCAGTGCTCTTTCTATTATATCCTAATATATGTATTTAAATATATATGTATTCTACTATATCCCTTCCATCATGATATAACATGGGTCGGTATAAGAAATTAAATGGGAATTTTGTAGAAGCTGCAGATGACATGCAAACGTCAGCATTTGACTCAGAAAAAGTTTAGAAATTCAGAAATGCATAAAATATATGTAGAGTTTTGTATAAATATCAACATATTTTATCTTTTAATACTATAAATATGCACAATTTCTTTTTAAAAATAATTTAAAAGTTTAAAGTTTGAGAAAAGAAAGCAAAAGCCAGCAGATGACACACAAAGGCTAGAAATGTAACAATATTTTTTAAAGTTTAGTGACATAAATGCATAGAAGGTCCTGTAAACACCCCTTAAAAGAAAAAGAAAAAATTCAGACTTCTTCTCTGGTACAAAGGGAGGGCCAGCAAATTTATGCAAGTTTTCCAGATCTCAGGGGCACCACCTGAGATGTGGAAGGGAAACCTGTACCTTATTTTTAACTTCTGGGTAAGCCTGGCTCTTTTGGGACCCACTCTGAAATAACTGGTTTAGGGAATCTTCTAAAGAAAGATGGCGAATGGAGGACTACATTTGAAAAACCGGAGAAGAGGTCCTCATCAGCCAAGGTTGGATGGGGCTCAGCTGATGAAGCAGGGAATCAGGAGGCCACACTGATCTGAGAGAAAAACCATGAGTTTTCCAGAACAGGGTTTGGGATGTTCTAGACCTCATCACCATATGAGAAAATAGCAGGAAAGGTCTGAGAATTAAACAATAAATAAAATTCTCTCTCTCATTGGGCCCTGGGATCCCAGACTGATATTTGGACAAAACTAGATTTCAGCCTCTAATTGTTGGAAAGTAGGGTCCAAGGGGTTGCCTCCAACAGATTTCCTGGCACTATGCCCGAGATAGTTTAAGGGTGACATGATTGGATCTCTGGGTCCAGAACAATGCTAGTGCCCTTGTTGTTGCCCCCTAACCAGAGCACTCCCTATATGAATCCTGCCTGTCCTTAAAAGCCCAACTCCAGTTCACATTCCTCTAGGATCTCCTCCTCTAACTGACCATTTCAAGCCACAGTGACCTCTTTCTTCGCCTTAGGTCATCCAGAACTTTTGTCTCCTCCACACAATTTCGCTTCTCTTCGTGTCATTGGAACAAATTCCATGTTCTTTAAGTTTCAATTTTGTTAAATAACTCTTTCAGATATGTTTTCTCCCCACCTTCCACCCCATATGCCCTCACTTCACAATTCCTGATTAGTAGTGATTTGGGCTATAGCTACATGGGCCAGCCTAAGTTTTCCACAGACAGTGCCAGTGTTAATTAACGTTCACATCTTTAACTCTAGACCAGAAGGTCTTAATCTTGTTTTGTGTCAGGGACCTATTTGGCAGTGTGGTGAAGCCTATGGATCCCTTCTCAAAATAATGTTTTTATTTTATTTTTTTTAAGCCCTTACCTTCTGCCTTAGAATCAATACTATGTATTGGTTCTAAGACAGAAGAGTGGTTAAGGGCTAGGCAATGGGGGTTAAGTGACTTGCCCAGGATCACACAGCTGGGAAAAAATAATGTTTTTATTATGGGTGTAGTGGCACATACCTATAATTCTTGATACTTGAGATGTTAAAGCTTATTGATCACTTGAGTTTGGGAGTTCTAGGTGTGGCTAAAGCTGATTGGCTGTCTATATCAAGTCTAGTGTCAATATGGTGGACCTCTAGGAGCAAGGGGCCACCAAGGTGCCTAAAAAGGGAAAAACTAGCCCATGGCAGAAATGAAGCAAATGAAAGCTTACTTGCCAATCAGTTGTGGGATTGGACCTGAGAGTGGCTGCTGTACTTCCAGTCAGGGTGAAAGAGGAAGACTCTGTCTCAGGGGAAAAAAAAAGTTTTAAATGCATGAAATAAAATAGATAGGATTACAAAGGAAACCAGTTATATTAAAATACAGTTATCAAAATATTTTAAAAGAAAAATTCACAGACCTTAAGTTAATTAAGTTAAGTTCTCCAACTTGGATTTCTTGGATGTGTTTGATATGTACATCTCTGTTTCCTCTAAGCATAGGTGAAATCGGTATTTGGTTCACAATAAGTATTTGATATTTATTGAGATGAATGTGGAATTATGGAAGTTCCATACAGTCTTTCCCCATTCTAAGTCAGTGGAAACAAGATCCAAGTCCTTCACAAGTTAAACAATTCACCCTACAGAATGTACTGGAATCTCCTGGAATCTCTTGAATAACCGAGGACAAATAATATCTTCCTTCACTAAACAAAGGGCTCAAGACTTCATTTGACTCACCTCCTGCTTGATTACTCTAATCTATCTCCCTGGCAGCTCAGTCCATCTCCTTCAAGGACACGAAGAGCCAAGGACACGCAACTCTTCCCAGAAATAGCTTAGAAAGCAATTAACTAGTTCAATTAAATGTAATCCAACAAATATTTATCACACACCTACTACATGCAAGGCAAGGCATTATGCTATATATTCTGAGGATACAAAGACAGAATGGAAAACAAAACCCACTCTCAAGGGGCTTACATTATACTGGAGGAATAACACATATAAACAGATGAATAAATGAATTTAGAACATGGTACAAATCTCATCTTCCCAGCTCCATCCTCCAACTCCCTTCCCTGTGAGATAACCTTCCATCTACTCTGTAAATATCTTATGTTTCTAGTGATTTATATGTTGTCTTTCTATTAGAATGTTTGCTTCCTAAAGCAGAAACAGAAGTTGTTTTTGCATTTCCCTTTATTCCTAGCACTTAGCAGTATTTAGCAAAAAGTAAATGCAAATTACATACCTGCTGGCTGATTAAAAAAGCATTTACTAGGCACTTACGATGTGTTGATTAGTGTATCTGGGGTATGCAGGGAGGACCAGCACCTCTATGTGTGAGGGTTTGCCAAATCCTTTTCAGCGTTACTTGTCCACTTTTGGTATCTTTCTCTTACACAACTCTCATCTGGGAATCCAAGAAGCTGTAGCATGTGTAGCAGATGGGTTAAACCAGTTTGAGGGTAACTAACATGCCTCAGATCTGTGAGTTAGGGGGGTGTCTACCCCAAGCATAAGAAGACTTTCCTTGGTGGAATGGAAAGATGAGAACAATTTGTTCCAATGTCCATGAAGGTAGCTAAAGCAGAGCCTGTGGAGTGTTCAGAGCTTGGTCAGACATGGAAGATGTCAAAGTCATCCACTGCATCCTGGGCCATTACCAGTCACCCTGATTTTTGTCCTGCCACTAGACTCGGATGACTTTGAAAGACAGAGTGAGGCTGACAACTTTGTGCAACTCTGCCTCCCTTAAATCCAATTCAGGCACAAGTCACCATGATGTCATTGGTCTTCTTCAAAAAGAAAAGACAACAACAATGACAATGTGCCAAGCACTAAGAATATAAATACGAAAGCAAGGACAGTTTCTGGCCTCAATTAGCTTACATTCTAACAGAATGAAGTCAGATAGTCAAGGAAGAAGGGTACCTTAAACCCAAAAGTTACGGGAATGCTGAGTGGGGAGTAGATTGAAACTCCACACAGGAACAGTGGCAGAGTTGATTTAATTATGTATCCAGAACTGGAAGTGGGAGAGGCAGTAGGTTGTGAGTGTTTTATTTAAATGGTTGGTAAAACTGTACAGAAGATTTCTGGGGAGTAGGGAGTGAAGTGAAGTGTGATTAGAGTCTTCCTGAGACAGTGGGCCAAGAGAGACAATCACCAATTGTGATATTAGGACCAGCTAAGTATGAATATTTGAGAAAGGAGAGAACACTCAAAACCTAAAGGGATAGGCAAAGGTCTCCTATAGGAACCTTCTCCTATAGGGAAAAGGTTCATGATCTGAAGGAAGTTGGGAATTCGAAGATGCTGAAATAAAGTTTTTGCTATTACAACTTCATATAAAAAACAAGGGTAAAGAGAGGTAAATGAATGAATAATACTTACTATACTAAACTAAAGCTCTAGGGATATAGATCTAGAAGCAAGCACAGCCAATCCCTGTCCTCAATGAATTTATATTCTAGTGACCAGGGTAGGTAGGACTAAGGTTCTACAAGCTACAGGGCTGGTAAGTGGAGTTATAGCAGAGTAGATTGGCATAGCCCATCTAGGAATATTAACTAAGTTCATTTGATCATTCTTGATGATTCTAGACCTGGGAAGAAGGAAAGGAGAGAAAGGGAAAGTTATGGAAAAGCAAAACCAGAACAGAGAGGAATTAGCCAGAGAGTAGGGAGTGAAATGAAACATGGCAGCTAGGGCTTTCCTGAGATAGTGGAAAGGCAGTCACCAAGATTGTAAATGAGAAGACTGCCAAAAAGTAGGGAGTGAAAATGAAGATATAAGACAACTGCCTACCAATAGCAGTCTTCACATTAGAGTTTTCCAGTAGTAAGCTTGGAATGTCCTATATTATCAACATTCTCACCCCCAGTCCCTCTTGTAACCCCTACCATTTGCAAGATTGGGGTCAAGGAAACTTCTTTGTTCTTACTACTAACAAAAATGGATATGGTGAAATTCGATAGTTTCCTGACTAAGGAAACTTGTACTGTCATGTTAGCTTTGTTTCTTCCACTCCATTTAATCTGGTAAACCACTCTGATTTCTAGAGATTTGAGACATATCCAAATCCTATCTCCCTGCCTTCTAGGTCTTATTTTAAGGAGAAAAAGAAATCAGAACACCCAAAGAATCATCACCTCATTAGGGAGGTTGAGGATCCTAGATAGAATTACAGATTTAGAGTTGGAATGGAATCTCAAGAGGCCATTGAGTCAAACTTCTTCATTTTACTGATGTAGAAACTGAGGCCTAGAAAAAATTAAGTGATACCAACATCAGTCAACCAATGACAGTGATGAGATTTGGACCCAACTCCTCTAATCCCAAATCTAGCACTCTTTCCAATTCATCATGAAAAGCCATCCTGACCAAGAGAAGATTAAAACTGGTTTTGTCTACAATTTAACTCAGACCCAAGAAGTAAGCCTTGTATAGGTTATCTAGGTTGGGCCATATGGGTCCCTCTGTTGCCCAAGATGATTCATCATCTGGGCCATTGGGAATTGGCATTTGTGGAGTCCCACCAAGCTTAGCTTCAGGCTTAAAATGCCTAGGCCAGCCTTCCTCAACACTAATGATCCCTGCATTAATTCAAAGAAGCTCTCCCTTTTTCCTGTGACACCATGATTCTCCCTTTCCCAAAAATCTTCCAAGGACTTTCATCCCCAAGGGAAGAAGTCCAAACTCATCAGCTTAGCTTTTTTTTTTTTATCTCACTATACTCCCAACATACACCTTCCACTTTCAAACTGCCATTCCTGAATATTGATGCTCAGCCCAGTCTCATCAAGAAATATAAGATATAGTCTCTGGCTTTCAGAAGCTTATTATATCATTGGGAAAATAAGGAAAACAGTGAAACAGTGGAGAGAAGGAGATAACTAGAGAATTTGCAAGAAGTGCCTAAGAAGTGGTACAAATTTGTAAATAGAGAATAGAAGGGAAGGAGATATAAGTATCAGCGGAAAAAGTGAAAGAAAGCTCTGAAGAGGAGATGGGTCTTAAGCTGGAACTTGAAGGATGAGTAGGAATCAAAGAGTCAGAAAAGAGAGGGAGTTCATTCCAAGTAGGGGGATTGGGTCAAAGAAAGATACAGAGAAAGGAAAGGAAGAGTATTGACAAGACAAGTTTGGCTAGGGGCAGAAGGTTCACCTAAGAGAGCAGTGGGGCTGGACTTAGCTATGGATTTCCCCATTTTGTGGGCAATATTTTCCAAGATTGTAACAACACTGAAATCAATGTGGCCCACTAACCAAGGAGAAGAGAGAATTCTCTTTAAGAGGCTTGCATAGGAAATTCTTGAAGGACCCCAAAACTGGGCTACCTTGTGGTTTTTCCAGGAAGTGCCCATCAACCCCAAAGAATGGGACTTCTCCCTACATGATCCTCTCATCTCCTAAAAATGATCCCACTACACTTATCCTATAAAATAAAGGCAACAAGTATAAATGATGGGTATCCGTCTTTCTTTTTTTGCCCCTACTCCTACATTCACAATGAGGAAAAAGTAATTAAGTTCACCCATCTAGTCATAATTCACCTCCACCAACCTTAAAATGCTCAGCAGCCTCTCTGGTAGTCTGGTCCCTGCCCCTGTTATTTAAAACACCATTCACCATTCTGCCTCCCTTGGCCAGCTGCTGGCTCAACCTAACTGATTCCAATGGTGTGATAAACAGGAAATGGTGTTTTTTCTTCCCTTCTCAATATGTTCATTCTCCTCTTCCCACCTCCTCTGGCTCAAATGGAGATGTCACCAGTGCCCATATGTCACATGGTAGTAGGGATGTGCAATACAGCCTCAATCAAGGGTTCTGACCTTTTTTGCTGAGCTGGAGTCTGGGGAAACATGGCAGCAAGTGATTTCAGGCAAGGACAGGGGCTCTGCATTTCTCAGCCAATTTGCCGTGCATCTGGCCTGCAGAACTAGAAAAAGGTAACTCACTTATTTTCTTGAGGGGAAGGGCTGGAGCCAAGTCATCTTTAGGAGAAATTTAGAATCATAAAATCTTAGAGCTTAGACTAACCTAGTCTAACTCCTACATTTTAAACTGAGGCCCAGGAAAGGGATGTCTTGCCCTAGGTTGCCCTGGGAGTTATTCAGAAAGCTAAAACCATAATCCAGGTCTCCTGTCCAATCCAGTGCTCCTTCCACTTTGCCATATCATCTCTACCCCTAAAACTCTACCAGCCTGTGGTCCCAGCTATTTTCACTTAAGGAAGGGGTCTAGAAAAAAATCATATCATCATCTGGGAAGCTAGAAAGAGTTCAGGAAAATGAAAACATTTCATGTTTACTAAGAATGTGAACATCTGATTTGGGGTTGGAAGGGGATCTAGATGACACATTTTAAAGCTCTTTTATTAAAGGTGACCTTGGGGACTGTTGTAGGCAGGATTTCTACCTTGGGTGGGTGAGTACTTTAAAAAAAAAAAGAAAGAAATCTACACCCATATGAGTTATAATGAATGTTTATTATGGTTCTAACAAATAGTAAGAGTAGGTTAGCTACCCTCTAAAGTCCTTCTCAACTCAAAGATTTTATATCCTAATATTTGTTTGTCTAATTCAACAAATACTGTCGAGTGCCCAACACTGTTTGGTTCCCAAGTGGAAACAGAAATAAATTGAATACTCTGCCTTCAGAAAACTTACGATCTTTTAGAAAGGATAATATATAGACATGAATAACTATAATCCATTGCTACAGGATTCATGAAAGCCAGCATTGAGAAGTGGATAGAGGGTTGTCCATGGAGTTAGAAAGTTAGGATTTAATTCTTGCCTCTGATATATGCAGGCTGTGGGACCAAAGGCAGGTCACTTACCGTATAAGTGTCTATTAAGCCAATAAATTGTAGAAGAGTTTTACATCTACATTGGTAGATGGAACTTTTACTCTGAGAGTTCGGCTATACCTGTGGCGTCAAGTTCAAATAGAAAGAAAGGTCACTAAAATCATACTTAAGGATCCCAGTAGTATGAATATTGACTTAGAAAAACACACATTAAAATTATTTATATTCTATTGTATTTTTATTTATTTTTACTAAATTATTTCCCAATTAGATTTTTAATCTGGTTTGGGCCACACTCAAGAGTATTGCAGGTTTGTGATTGATACCTCTGTCTTACACCAATAAAATCCCAAGCCGCAAAAAGGTTTACTGATGGCTAAGAGATTCAGGGAAAGTTTAACCACCAGATGTCAATAGAAGGAGATGGGGGCAGTGGGAGAGGTGTAGACATTGAGCCCTCAAAACATAGAAAAGGACTTGAATCAAGTCAGTGAGTCAGAAGAGACAGGAAAATAATAGGAATAAGACTGCTAGACAGAGGCAGTATTAAGGCCCCCAGAAGGATCCTGATAAAATGCATTGATGGGGCTCCAGAATTAGGTCTCTAATCTTCTCACACAAACACAAGGTGATTCAACCAACCAAACAAGCAGTCAACAAACATTTATGAAATATTTCTAACATGCCAGCCTCTGTGCAGGGTGTTGGGGATACACAGACGAAAATGAAACAGTGCTTGTCCTCAAGGAGCTTATGTTCTATCCTAGGAGACCTCATGTACTCATATCGAGTAGATATAAGATAGATGCAATGTAAATATTAAGTAATAAAAGGGGATTGAGAGGAGGGAAGACTCTGGCAACTGATTAGATCTGAAAACAGAGATCTGAATGGGTAGAATGAGCTGGTTCCCATTATAGGAGGGGAGACTATCAAAGGAGAAAGCTGGATTTGGGGAGGGGGCTAATAATGCCATACCAGCTAGACCAGTCAGGCCCTAGCCATAAGGTACTACTGCTGGAGGAGCCAGAAGGTCAGCAACAAAGAACTGAGTTTACAGATTTACAGGCCCTGACTCTAAATGGTAGCAATATCTGGGACTCCTTAAAATCAGGCCAGAACACCTCGCCTCCTCTGAGGTGGAGCAAACCCTAGAAAGAATGTGGGGGAAGAGGGTCAGGGTTGGACTTTCTCAAAGGAGGGCAGGAATAGAGGAAGAGGGCCCCTGGAGTCAAGCCTGCCTGACTTTCCTAGAACAAAGTGGGTAACATTTCCTGCCCCTCCTACTCTGTGTAGCAACTGTCATGGGCCCTTGTACACAGTCAAGGCTCAATAATACTGGAGTTGAGTATTTTAGGGAATCATAATTGTCCCTGTGCATACTTCTCCCTCTGCCAAAATGGATCAAAACCCCCCTGTGACTTAGGCAACTATCTTTGGGAATTGCTGTGGCCATAACATTTATCACCATGTAGATCTTGGAGGTAATGGTGATAAAGACCTCCAGCTTCCAGCCCAAGGTCCTACCATGGGTGGTAGAGCTGGTGCTTGAAGCCTTTTCAGCTTGGCAGGACCTACCAGGACTTGAGCTTCCCCATCATAACTCTGGAGAAGACAGGATCACCTTCCTGACATATGAAAGGGGAAGATTGTAGTGGAAAGTTTCAGGGGTTAGTGTGGTATAATAGAAAGAGCTCTGGACTAGGAAATTGGAGAGCTGGAATAAGGGCTGGATTTGGAGTCAAAGGAGTTGGTTCAAATCCTCTCTCTACCACTTGATCCCTATGTGACCTTCAACAAGCTACACAATCTTTCTTGGATTCAATATCCTCATCTGTAAAATGAGGGGGTTGAACTAGATGGCCTCTAAGATCCATTACAGCTTTAAATCTACAATCTCTGACCCTAATTCTAACTCACTATGATCTCGGAGAAGTTAACTCTTTCCAAGATCTATTTCCAGTGGGGTAGAGTCAATGAAGTTTACAGACTAGGCTACCAGGGAGACAGGCTTGACTGTAAAGGGGTTTTTATCTCCTGGGGTGAGAAAACTAAGGAATCTTTGGCAGGCTACAGGATATAGGCATTTCCCTGTCTCTTGGTACCAAAATACCTATCCATTTCTCTTATTGTCTTCCCCGAGAGGCTTTTATAGTCAGTCTACAGGCTTAATGTCTCTTTTTCTGCCCGAGTCATTCCCTTTTGGGAAAGGGATAAATCAAAGTTGAATTCTTTCCCCAGCAACAACTGCTTCTCTGTTCCCAACCTGATAGATTTTGCTAGCCAGGATTGGAAAGATAGTGGAATTTCTCCCATCTCTCTGCCAACTGTTTCCCCTACCCCCACCCCATCTCCTCCTGGTCTTCTGGGAGGAGAGAGTATTTGACACAAAGAACTGACAACCAAATACCTCTCTAAATCCTCTATGATGGGGGAGATTCATAGGATCATATGATTAAGAGCTGGAAGGAATATAGAGGTCATTCAGTCCAATAACTTCATTTTATAGATGAAGAAACAGGCCCCAGAAAGTCTTAAATGACTTGCAATGCTAGTTACATTGGTACTAAGTAGAAGTTTGAAGCTAGGTCCTCTGACTTAAATTACAACATTCTATCAATCACAGTTCTCTATTCCCCAATAATAACCTCCCTTACCCTGTGAACTGAGAAAGGAGATTGTCTTTCGGGGTAATTATTCAGACCTTTGGGTAGGGAGACAACTAGAGGTCTTGTATCCAAACCTCAGCAAGACCCTACACCCTGGTATGGGGATGGAGCTATTAATAGAAGGCCTCATGTTTAGTAGGTACTTGATTCTAGGATTCTAGGATCATAGATTTAGAGATGAAAGAGACCTTAGAAATCCCCTCATTTTGTTTAAACCCTTACCTTCCTCCTTAGAATCAATACTGTGTATTGGTTCTAAGTCAGAAGAGTGGTAAGGCCTAGGCAATGGGGGTTAAGTGATTTGCCCAGGGTCACACAGCTAGGAAGTGTCTGAGGCCAGATTTGAACCTAGGACTTCCTATCTCTAGGCCTGGCTCTCAATCCATTGAGCTACCCAACTGCCTGTCCCCGCCCCCCCACACACACACACACACTCATTTTTATAGCTGAAAAATAGAAAAGAAAATGATTTGTTCACGGTCGCAGAAGCAGTAAGTGGAAAGATTTGAATTCACAGCTTTTATCACCAAATCTAGCATTCTTTCCATGGTTCTAAAAGCTATATTTGTCAAATAAAATAATGGAGAAATTCAATCCACCATTTCCCAAGTACCCATTATGTAAAAGGCACCACAATGGGAATATCTCACATCTGTATGTCACTTTAAAGCTTCCAAAGCATTTTCCACATAATAACACTTGGAGATTAGCAGAATAGATATCATCCCTCCCATTTTATAGATGAGGAAACTGAGGTATGGGGAGGGAAAGTGATTTGCCTAGCATTATACAACTATGAATTTTCAGGTCCAGATCTTCTGAGCCATGTCCAGGGTTCCTTCCCCTGCTCTTTTCACATATATTCTCTAGAGGAAGGTAGGGCAGGTATTCCTAATAAAGATGCTGAGGCCTAGACTTTCTCTTTGTGAAGTGACTAGCTGAAAGTCACAAAGAGAGTTAGTGACAGGTCAGGACTGGAACCCAGTTCACTTGCCTCCTGGGGTCCAGCATTTCTTCCATCACAACACACTGATTTTTAGGAACATTTTTAGGGACTGAGGTAGACTGTTGCTCAGTTTCTAAAAGCTGAAGAGGGACCTGTGATATGGGCTTCTGCTCCTTTTAGACTCTCCTCCCCACCTCCTTCCCTCCTGCCATGCCCCTGCTCGCATCCCCCAGCCCCCATCCCCTCAGCCTCCTGTTTGTTCTGCTGACAGAATTCTCTTTATCAGCGAGTAACACACACAGGAAGTCCGGCCTGGAATTGTCCATCCCAATCCTGATTTACAGGAGAAGGGAAGCATAAAAAGCCGCCCTTCCTTGCCTTGTGAGAGGGGCCTCCCATCTCTGCATGAAGCTGACCACTGCCACCTGACCAAGACAGATGAGAGAAGAAGAAGCCACAGGGATGGGAGGAAGGAGGCAGCCTCAATGCCTCCCTGGAGGAGGTGGAGGTAGCCAGGACAGTGTGATGAAGAGGTGGCTGGTGACCCTGTTGGGTCAAGATTGGGGAGGCAGATGTATTCTGGGGGCTGAGATGGAGATGAAGAAGCGGTGGGGCTTGGAACAACTGTGGAAACAGGTATGGTCTGTCATGGTATGGAGTCCATTTGGGGGAGAGGGGCCCCAGAAAGGGAGGGAAATGGGAACTCACTGACCCAAAAGTTCAGTATTTTTTGAATGTTTTCTATATAGGACCAGAGAACTATGGATCGGTTGATTGCTAAGATCCTTTCCGGCTCTGATATTCAAATTCCCTTAATGTATATAGAGAAAGATACTTAGGTTCAAACAGCTGAAGACTTCCCAAGGCCACATAGCTAGTTAATTCAGGGCTAGGACTAGAACTCAGCTCCCTGTCCACACTGTCATCAACACATTTTCTTGTTTTGATCATTTTCTTGTAAGTTTGAGTCTTGTCTCCTAGAGTACAACTTAGAGTTCATTAAGTAAAGAACTGTCTTGTACACTTCTGGCTCCCCCTTTTCTTATCTATGCCTTGTACATAGTGTAGATTTTTAGTAGGTGCTTCTTAGTGGATGAATGGATGTAAAGAAATACCCTAGGAAAGCATACTGAGATGGTGCTAAAAGGGAGGGAGCCAGTATATTACCCAGGTCATGGGGCACAGAATGTCCAAGCTAGAAGGAACTTTGAACCTAGAACAGAAAATACAGAGTTGGAATGAACTTTTTAGATAACAATGAATTCTAGTCAGGAAAAATGACTTGGCCAAAGTCACAAGGGGAATCAGGAGTAGGACCAAGACTAGAACCCAGGTTCTCCTTGTGATTATTAAGATAATTTTTAAAAGCAAAATTAAAATGAGAAATCCTCCGGTCACCTCTATAGGAATTGGTGGTTCATCCCATCACTTCTGTTTCTTAATCAAACACATGCTTTGAGTCAAGGAGGGAGAAGTCATCTGAGAAAAGCCAGGTACCTTTGTCAAACCTAATCTCAAAGATTTTTTTACTTTGCTCTCCTGGAGAGGCCCAGATGGACCCTGTAGTGTCTAGCTTCTTTACAGCATTAACAATAATTCCTCACACCCAAGGCTTCTGATTTTTTCCCCCCAAGGCACTTTCATAATTCTTATTTAAACCTCTCAATCTTCATGTAGGGAAGGCAGGGCAGAACTTATTACCCCGATTTGAGAGAAAGAGAGAATCAAAGTCTTCCAGTGAGTCAGTGGCAAAGCCATATCTGTGATCTAGGCCTCTAGTCTCCCTGCCTGGAACTCTTTCCACTTGACCACAGCTGAAAGAGCCAGGGAATTAGAGTTCAGAGCATGGATAATGGGAGGTCATGGGTTAAATGCCATCAATCTATAGATAAGAGGTCTGGAAGAATTGGGGCTTGGAAGGAGGCTTTGTTTCCCAAGTCTTACCACTGAGTGGGTTAATGGATTTGGGTTCTGGAAGGGATAATAAAATGCATTTGCAAATAGAGAGTAAAAGGGTGATGGGAGAAAGAGAGAGATCCCCATGATTTCTGGCTTTTTAGTATTGTTGCTTGTAGGGTTTGGAAATAGGTTACTTACTGCTCTTACTAGACAGTCCTGAGACCCTAAATGCTTCTCTTTACCAGGAACTATTCACCTATTCAGAGTAGTTTAGATATTTCCCAAATCCTACAGAGGGGTTCCTGGTAACAGGATCCCTTTTGAGGCAGGGATGAATCACACATCCCAGTATCATGGCCTCTAAGTGCTAGCCATCTACCTTTTTAACTCTGAGGGAGTCCAGTGGGACAAGGCTAAGCAATGTCTGAATGCTTGGGTAAGGTTGCAGAGCTCCAGGGGGGTGGGAATCAAAGGCAAAGACCTCTACCCACCTCTGCCAAGTATGGTTCAAGAATACAGAACCAGAGCCCAGAATTAGAGTCAGAAGACCTCTATTTAAAAGTCTACTCTACCTTTTTTAGGATTTTGGGGACCTTGGCCCAGGCCTTATCCTTCTCAGGCCTCAGTTTCCTTATGAGTAAAATGGAGGAATTGAATTAGGTGATAACTAAGGTTTGTACCAGCTCTGAATCCTATGTATAACTCAGGATGGAGACTGGATTCCAATTCTCCTAGTTTGGCTCCAGGAAGGAAGAATAGATATCAGGAAAATGATGAGATTCAGAGCTTCCATGAAAGAGACCCAATAGGTCACCAAGGCCAGGTCCCTCTTAATTTAAAGATAAGGAAACAAACTTCAAAAAGTTAAGTGAGTTGCTCAAGGTCAGTCAAACAGCTAGTGTATAGCAAGCTAGGATTAGAATCCAAGTTCTCTGATGCCAAATTGGGTGGCACCTGCACTACTATGTGACCCTGCCTAGATCCCCAACAAGTTAGGCAATATTCACTTTTCCCACTGAATGTGACATTGGCCATGAAGGTTTAAAGGTCTTTTTAATTGTCCACAAAGTCAGGGAGAATCCTAGAGCCAACATCCCTTCCCATCACTACAAGTTTAGTCATTGGCTACATTGTTTTAATGTAATAAAGTCTCATTAATTAAAACCAACAGGTCTTGGGCTGGAGAAATACCTAGTGAATATAAGTGTGAAAAAAACAACCAAATAATGCCAACAGTAGGGAAGAACTGGGAGCAAACTCACAAACCAGGCTTTGCTTCAGACTTCTAGGATAATGGCTCATTATTCACTGACTCCAATTCTTGGTAATTGGAGTAAATATTGACTAAGCTCAGGTCCCCATCCCAAGATTTAGACCCACACCTATTTGGGACAATGCAAACATATTATCAGGGACTGTTGAGTATAAGTATCATCCAGGTAGCCTTGGTAAAGGATGGTGGACAAAAGAATTTCAGACAGGATCCTGAGTAAAGCATTTGCTAATAGGAGGCAGTAGGGCCAAGCCTTAGTCTTAGAAAATGGGGGAAACTAACTACACCATGGGTAGTTGTGTCTCTGACCTCTGACATTTTTACCTTGTTCTAATCAACCTAGGTTTTGCTCTGAAATTAAGCAACCGAGTATTTGGCCAAGACTATGACCCACTATCTGGCTCCCCTTGTTCCAATAGCAAGCCAGAGGCAATGACAAGAATCCAGACAAATGACTGAACCCTACAGACAAGGTGAGTAACCAGAGAGGAAAATGTACAATATAGCTGGCCACTCTACAGTAGGTTTTTACACTGACACACCTAGGATTGCAACAAAGAGAGGGTTTTCTCTTTATTTTCTTTTTATCCACTCCTTAGGTCAGTCATTTGACCACCCATACTCTTGGATTCCTATCTACTTTTTAGAAAAAGCATCATTCTTCCCATCCCCACCTTTCCACAGTCACTAGCTCTTCCTCTTTCCACAGATTGGCAATGGGGCTCCAGAAAAACCAGGGTGTTTCCCAAAGCACCCAGACATTCTGGCTGGGAGACAAGCCATTAAAACAATAATGGTCAACACAAAGAGGGAGTGGCATTCAGGGCCAGTTGCCTGGTTCTAGCCTTGGCTTCGATCTTTATTCCATGTAACCTTTCCCAGTTTCAGCTTTACAAAGAGTGAAGGTTTTAGGGATGGAATGCATCTCTGACCTTTCATTTTATAAATGAAAAACAAATTAAAAAAACAACAACAACCAAAACCTTTAAATTCAAAAAGGAGAAGGGAGTTACCCAAGATCACACAGGGAGTAAAGAACTGAGTCAGGATTTGAATCTAAGTCTTCTGATGCTAAATCCAGTCCTCTTCCCAACCATATTTCACGCCATTGCATCCAAAGGTGAATGAAATCTTTTAAGCACCAGTAAGAAACTTTAGTTTACCTAAAATCATCATTTTATGGGTCTCATCATTCTTAGCTCAGCTGGTTAGTTCATGCAGCTACAACTCAGATAACTGTGGGGAGGTGGTGGGGAGAAGGAGAAGTACTTTTTGACCCCAAGATGCATCCCAAACTCTGATCCAGGTGCATGAGTCTCCCCAAAGGAAAGTGGGTACATAAAGAAATGGCCTCATGAAACCAGAGCCCTCATAGGGTGGTGGTGATGATGGTAGATCTCATTCTGAATTCTCACATGGCTGGAGTTTCTTTTCTTTTCTTTTCTCTCTCTCTCTCTCTCTCTCTCTCTCTCTCTCTCTCTCTGTCTCTTATACA
>NC_058131.1:273973026-274028978 GCF_016433145.1 Gracilinanus agilis
GTGAACTGAAGAAAGGGAACTTGGCAAAACGGCTGAGGGGAAGGGAAGTGAAGAGGAGGGACAGCAAAAGTGGAGCTGGAGGGCGCAGGGAGCAGAGTGGACTTGGAGAGACAGAGAGAAGAGTGACCAGGAGAGGAGAAGAATGGACAGAAGGAGATGGAGAGGCAGAGAGAGGAAGGATAGAGCAGTAGGGCTCCGAGAGAAGGGAAGAATAGAGCAAAAGTGAAAGGAGAGAGAGAGGTTAGAGTGAGTGAGGATTAAGAAAGAAAAAAAGGAGGGGAGGCCCAAGTTCTGAGAGAGGAAGATCCTAGGAGACAGAGGGAAGGAGAATTAGAGACAGAGAAAGAAAGAGAGGGAGGAAGGGAGAATTGAGAGTAAAAAAAGGGAGGGTGGGAGAGACAACTTAGAGAATGATCAAGTTGGTAAAGCAGAAAAGATAGAATGAGGAGGTATACAAAGAGGAAGCAGGAGAGATGGAGGAAGATGACAGAACAGAGCAAGATGGAACAGAGGCAAGGAGGGAGGAGAGACAGAGGAGAAGCCCAAAAACTAACAGAGGGGGCTGTAGCAAAGAGCTGAAGGCTTTGAATATGTCCGGGATTGAACAGAGATCTCCCAGATCTGGCTTTAATCCTGAGATTCACAGCACCACACTTCCCCCTTCTTTTTGCTCTCCAGGCCAAGTGGAAAGAGACAAGTTTAGAGGGGAAGGATTGGGGTGCCTGGGTTGGTCCAATCAAAGGAGTACTGGGGTGCCTGGGATGATTGGTTGGGTTCCAAGGCGTAAAAAGGGTACTTTTTACAGAGGTTATTTGAGCCTTAGCAAAACACCCCATCTGGTGGTCGCTAGGGGAGAATCCTCAGCGTTAGGGGCCAAGGGAAGTAGAGGAAAGAGTGGATGTTAGAAGCAAAACATATACTATGCAGGACCATATACTATGCCCCCATGGAATATTTAGATTTCAACATAGACTGCCCTAAGAAATATCATTCTAAGTCCATAGGCTTCACTGGACTATCAAATCAGACCTTGATAGGCAGAAAAAAAGCAAAGAACCAACAAATCCCTTTGACCTCTGGTCTTTAAGAGACAACAGTCATGATTTGGAAGTAGGAAACTTCATGGTACAAAAGGATGTACACTGACTCCTACTGGAGGATCTAGAAACGAATCATACTTCTGAATTAGTGTGACTTTACAAGTGGCAATATAGTAGACTAGAAAAAGCACTAGCCCTTAAGGCAGAGGTTCTGAGTTCAAATTTCTTGTCTAACTCAATCCTTCTGATTCTGGACAAATTACTTAATTTCTCTGCACCTCTATTTCCTCATCTATAAAAAGAAGGGGTTGGATTAGCTGGCCTCTGACATGCCTTCTAGTTCTGGATAAATTTAAGCCAGGGCCCACACACACAAATAAAAATTCATACAAATTCCCCTACTGGTACCCCAGGGCCAATGATGAGTTCTCATAATTCTCTGGGAGACCTATTTCCATCCCATTCCCTGCCCTAGCCAAATCCTCCAAAGCTATAGGAGAGTGATTTTGTTTAAAATCAATCACCACATGTGTAGAGAGAAGTAACTTCCCCTCCATTATTGAAGGATCTGGTTAGAAGGGAGGGGGAAAGATTGTGAAGTTAGAGCTACTGAGAGGGTTCCACTGTCCCCTTCCTTTGTTTCTAGAGTGCGCACACTACCTCAGCAGTCCCTGCATATGAGGGGAGGGGCAGTAAAGTAATTGATTTTATATTTAATGAATTCAAAAGTGGTCCTACTAAACATTGTCTCTTGGGGCCTTAAGTTGCCACCTGGACCATTAGATTTCAAGGATTTGCTAGAGGCATTTTCTTCCTCTCCGATTTTTTTTTTTTTTTGAGAGGTAGGGAATCTTCTGGAATGGGAGAAAGATGGTAAGGCTTTTATTTATTTATCTTTAAAAACCCTTACCTTCTGTCTTAGAATAAATACTCAGCAACAGTTCCAAGGCAGGAAAGAGGTAGGGGCTAGGTAAATTGAGGTTAAGTGACCTGTCCAGGGTCACACATGTAGGAAGTATCTTGTGTCATATTTGAACCCAGGACCTCCTGTCTCCTGGCCTGGTTCTCTATTACTGAGTCACCTAGCTGCCCCTGTGGTGAGGCATTTAAAGGGAACATTTATTGCCTGTCAGTCTCCAAAAGACTAAAATCTCCCAGTATCAGCCCCTGAAAATAAAATTGGAGGGAAATTAGACTTTACCAAGCTCTAAAGTCACTAGGACTCTGGTTTTCCTTGCTGAGTAAGGGATATATCATGACTTTTTAACACAAGAGTTCTCAAGGTCTGATTGGTAGTCTAGTTAAGCCTGTAGACCCTATATTAGAATAATGTTTTTAAATGCACAAAATAAAATATGTAGGACTACAAAGGAAACCAATTATACTGAAATACAATTATCAGAGTCTTAAAAACAAAAAACATATTCATGGACCCTAGGTTAAGAAACTTTATTTCAAAACATCAAAACCTTTTCTCTTATGGTTCTTTTTTTTTTTTTTAATAAATTTTTACTTTCTAAACAGCATCCACAAAAATGTCCCTCTGCCACCTCATGGTAGATCTGGAAAGGATGCTAGGCTGCTCAAGACTATGCCAAAAGAGCACATGACCTGTTAAATACCACCAAGCTGGAAAAGCTTAGAATATGGGTCCAGCAATGGCTCTGTTGGTCAGTAAACATTTATCAAGCCCCTCTTGTGTGCCAGGCACTCTGCTAAGCACTGAGGTTACAAATAAGCCCATTACCTTCGGTCATTCTCCTAGGTTGGATCCTCAGTCATTGCTAACATACATGTGCCTTAGCTTGGTGCTCCATAGTCAATTAACCATCCATTTTCTATCAATTCTTAACTTTCAAATGTCTCCCAACTTCGTTCTTTCTTTCTATTTCTACTGCCACATGTTTTCATTGCCTTTCCCCTGGATTATAATAATAACAATTGTTATAAGGGGTTTTAAGGTTTGTAAAGCACCATTTCACCACAACCCAGTGAGGTAAGCAGCCCATGTTTTAGCCTCGCCTATAAAGAACTACAGCAGGGGTCGGCAATGTATGGCTCTTTCTGTAGGAGCCATAAAGTCAATTTTTTTTCAGGAGCTGTTACAGGAGTGAGCACTGTACGGCTCTCACAAAATTACATTTTTAAAAATGTGGCATTTATGGCTCTCATGGCCAAAAAAGGTTGCCGACCCCTGAACTACAGTATTAAAAGATTGTTCCAGTTCATATAGTTAATAAATGTCAAAGTGGATCTAGCTCTTCTGATTCCAAGACTATTCTTTCCACTATAAAAGTAGCCATACTACCTTTCTATGGTAGTAGCCTAACTGATCTTTCTCCATCTCTCTCTCTCTCTGTCTCTCTCTGTCTCTCTCTCTGTCTCTGTCTCTGACTTTGTCTTTCTCTCCTCTCTCCAGTCTGTTCAGTATAACATGCCAAATTAATCTTTTTAATAAACAGCTATGATAACCTCATTTCCTTGCTCAAAAGTCTTCTATGGCTCCTTGTGCCTACAAAAGACCAGGATCTTCATTCTAGCATTTGAGAACCTTCTCAGTTTTGTTCTCATTGACCCGTCTCTAGACTTATTTCTCACTATTTCCTATTATGAGTCTTACACTCTAGGTGGGCTAGTCTCCTCACATTCCTTCGATGTAGTGGTATTTCCTACCATGCTGCCGTTGTTTGAACTATTCTACTTACCTGAAATATACTTCTTCTTCAAACTTCACCTTCGAGGTCCATCTCTTTCAGGAAGCCTTCCCTTGTCAATATTTGACTATATTATTTTATATTCTGTTATTTTGTATTGATTTGGCCTCTTCCCTTTTGTTCTCTCTGAAATGTACTGGAGAAAGAATGGGACAGGGGTCAACCCTATTTCCATGCTAATAGAGTATGCCCCCAAAGAGTAGGATTCGTTAATCAACAATGGGGGGGGGGGAGTAGCTGGGTGGGTCACTGAATTGAGAGCCAGGCCTAGAGATGGGAGGTCCTGGGTTCAAATCTGACCTCAGACACTTCCTAGCTGTGTGACCCTGGGTAAGTCACGTGACCCCCATTGCCTAGCCTTTACCATTCTTCTGCCTTGGAACCAATACAGAGTATTTGATTTCAAGACAGAAGGTAAGGGTTTAAAAAAATAATAATAATATAGGGAAATATAGACTAGTAGAAGGAACTTAAGAACATAAAATGTTCATGTTAAAGGGATGTAGAGATCAGCTAGTCTTGTTCCTTTACATTACTGAAGAGGAAACTGAATCATAGGAAGAAGCAACGAGTGACTGGCTTAAAGTCACACACTGAGTTTCAGGTTTCCTGGAACCTAATCTTTGGGGCTACCATGTTTTTTCGCCTGTGTTTGTGTGTTCAGTCCTATACTAGGTGCTGTGAGGAAGACAGAAGTTATTTTGGTCTCTGCCTTCAAGAATATCACTTTATTGATGGAGTTGACATAGGGTGGAAGAGAATATAATTCTAGGTTTAACTATGTTCCACTAACAATGAGTATTTCCAGTATTTAAGTAGTATTTAGAGAAGAAAGAAAGAAGTAACTGTAGGCTAGAGGAGGTGGGCTTTGATTTGGGAGAAGGAAGCTAGGTAGGCCATTCCAAGTTAGGGGTAGTAGGTGTTGTGGACAGAGGTGAGTATGATCTATGCTGGATAACAAGGGTAGCGAAGCTCTCCTGAAATAGAGAGTGGATATTGGAGAGCCACAGACAATGATGATGGATAGATATAAAGAGGTCAGTTCACATGGGGCTTTGAAGATCAGAAGAGAAAATAATCTAGTTAAATCAGTGCTGAAGCAGGAAGAGATGGGATTTGGGGGTTTGGTATACCTTGGAGTTTCTGAATTGAAAATCTTTTTTGAAAACAAATGGTAGAACTGAGCCCTCCTACCCAGGATTCCTTATTCTCTTGTCTCCTAATGAGAAATAGTTGGGGCTTTCCCTCAAGGCTAGCATAAAAGAATTTCTTTACCATCTAAATATGCAGCCGCTAGGAGATCCCTTTGCCAAAGACATCCCCTCCTGGCTCCCTATGCATCTGGTGGGCAGCCAACCCCCTGGGGAAACACCATCCCCAGAGAAATGTTGCTGGGGGTTGTTTAGCCTGCTGAGGCAAACAAGATTCATTTCCAGCATTTTACAAGCACACACTGCCATAAAACTTGTATGCTTATTATAATCCACGTCTTTGTCTTTATTCTTGAAAGTGGGTCCTTGAGTCAGCCTGGACTTAGGCAGCTGCGTGAGGGGAGGGAAAGCCTGTCTGTATTCTGCTTTGTTTGAACTTTCTGGTTTCAACTTTCTGTGTCTCAGTGGATTCTCCTGCCTTTAGTCAGTGCTCTCTGAGCTAATCATTATTCTAAA
This sequence comes from Gracilinanus agilis, assembly GCF_016433145.1. Taxonomy (NCBI): domain Eukaryota; kingdom Metazoa; phylum Chordata; class Mammalia; order Didelphimorphia; family Didelphidae; genus Gracilinanus; species Gracilinanus agilis. The sequence goes on from NC_058131.1 coordinate 273,978,448, forward strand.
TGCTTCCAGGCCTAGCCGAGATGCTTTGTTCTTGATGCTAACCCTTCCCTGCCTTTTAAATTTAACATCTGGCTGATGAGAAGTTTCGGGGCACTTTAGACCCTAAAACATGTTCAATTTGACAGCAATGTGCCTCTTAGAGTGGCCCGAGCATCCCCAAGCTGAGGTATTCTTTCCTCTAATTTGTTCAGTTCATCAGAACATGTATTGAAAGTAAATTATATTATTTGCCATAAAAAAAAAAGGATGAGCAAATGTTAGCACATTGGAATGCATCATGGTGAATATACAACATCTCCTCACTTAGAGAAACTGTGGGCTTATAGTGATGATTTATACAGAGAGAGAAGAGAGATACTAATTTCTGAAGACATCTGGTTGGGAAAGAACTAGATGGCACCACATTCACTATTGAGTACCACTTGTTTATATGCTCTTGCATTGGCACTGTGGAGATGGAACATTTTAAGAAAGAGACTTGGTCCCTGTCGTTGCTGATCTCCCAAGGACAATAATAATAACTGGGCAGACAATAATAATAACGTTAACATGTAATTATATGAAGCTTTAAGATTCACAAATTGTTTTACTTATATCATCTCATCTGAGCTTTGCAACCTCCGAGTGAGGAAGGCACTGCTGTTATTCCTCTCCACTTTTGCAGGTGGGAAAACTGAGCCTCAGAGAGATTAGGTGACCTGCCTTTGGTCAAAATGTTTGGTCAGAAGTGGGATTTGAATCCTCAGTAATATCTCCTCCCCCCACAACCCACTGCCCAGTTCCAAGGAGGGTATCCTTTGATAATAATAGCTAGCATTATACAGGGTGTTCCAAAAAAAAAAAGTCTTATTGAATTTTTTAACTTTTCAGCAAAGCTTTTTACACATTATTGTATTTGATTCTTACAATAACTGTGAGGTAGGTGCTGTTATTATCATTCCCATTTTATAAATGAGTAAACAGAGCCTAAGAAGTTAAAGGCCTCGCCCAGGGACATGCAGGATCAGAATTTGTGTCTTCCTGATTCTAAACCCAATATCCTTAAGCTCCAGAGAGAATGTTTGAGCTTATAGGAAAAGTTAAAAAGGCAAGAATACTTTTGTGGCTGGGAAACTGGAGGGCAATTAGTGAAGATCTCTTGCTTCCTTCCAGAGGGTCTGAGTTCCAATTTTGGTTTTAACTGCTAATTAGAGGTCCTTCAGGGCACTTACTTTCTGGATCATGTTTTACAGTTTCAGGCCATCCCAGCAACCATGCAAATGCGGTAGGAGGTGGAACGAGGACAGCATTTCCCAGAGGATACAGGAAATGTGGGGTCCTGGAGGCTTCCTGGTGACCTGGATTTTCATTCTGGGACTGGGCAGCACAGAGGGTTTCTATCGGCCAGGGTAAGTCATAGTCAAAGAGCAGAAGAAAGAAAGAATGGGGGGCAGAACATTTCAAATTTATTCTGATGATCCAGATGCTATTTCATAGTTTGAAATACCTGCCTTGCCAGAGGTTCTTAATTTGAGTTCATAAACTTAATCTGGGATCCATGAATTTGTCTTATTTAATATTTTGATAACTGTATTTTAGGATTGTAGGTTTCCTTTGTCATCCTGGTTCTCTTTCATTTAAACACATCATTTTGAGAAGGAGTCCCTAGGTTTCACTAGAATACCAACAAATACAATGGGGTACAGAACCCTGGGCCTACAGAATTGCTGGCCTAATTTGGGAGATCTGGAAGAGGGTTAAAAACCACCCAAGAGGCTCAGCCCCATTGGACACTATAAACATAGTAACCCAAAGTCACATCATAAGAATTCAGATTTATTACCTTCTGAGTCCTGGTTTAGATCACAACTAGAAAACCTCCTTTCCCAACCCATTTCCTTGAGTTAGGGTCGAGGGGGGCCTACAGTGATCCCATTTGTTGATCCTGCTTCACCCTTGACTTTTTCTGCTCAGCCGTAGGATATGCTCCACAGCAGCTACCAGGCAAACTGTGCCTGTCACCGAGTCCTACATCCAGAGGGTCTACCAGCCCTACATCACCACCTGTGAAGGTCATAAAGCTTGCAGCACCTATCGGTAAGCTGGAGAGGCCCAGGAGAGCCAGCTAAGGGTTACACACTCAAGGCCAGTACAGGTCTCTCAACCACCATGGCTACTCCCAGGCCCCTAATATCCATTCAGGCTAAAGTTGCCATATTGGGTCCATCCATCAGTCAGCCAACAACAAATAACTGTAATCTTCCTGGGTACTCATCCCTGTGCTGAAGGGAGAACCAGAAGAAGACACTATTTCTATCATTTGGAGAATTCATGTTATGGCTAGAGAGATGAGACTCAATACACAAAATAACTAAGGAATCGGGGGAAGGAAAGGCATTGTAGTATGACAGAAAAAGATTTGAGTTCCAATTTTGGTTTTAACTGCTAATTAGAGGTGTGATTTTGAGCAAAGGATTTTACTCCTTTGAGTCTCAGTGTTCCATCCATAAAACTGGGAGATTGGACCAGGTGGTCTCCAAGAGCTTTGCCATTCTTTGTTCTAATGTGGTCACAGATGAAGATTGCTTCATGTCAGTGGAAAGACAAGAATTGGACTTTGAAGAGTGGGTAGGAATTAGATAAACATAGCAGGAGCTAGTATTCTGTTACCCTCAGAGGGATTCTAGTTCAGGTCCAAACTCCTCATCTTTCTTGCCCGACACAAGTCCAAGTTCTTTCTAGAGATGGCTAGCTCAGTCAACAACAAAAACTATTAAAGGCAACTAGCATTTATATAGAGTTTTAAGGAGGGTTTGCAAAGTGCTGTACACACAATCTCATTCAGTCCTCACAACAACCCTAGAATTTGACAGAGGAAGAAAGTTGAGAGATGTTCAGTGACTTGTCCAGGTTTATATTGTAAATGTATGAGGGAAGTATTGAATTTGGGTCTTTCTGACTCCAAGTACAGTGCTACCACTTAATCAGCTGGCCCAGATAGAGCCTAGAGAGGTGCGTAGACACCAATGCACCCTAGTAAGTTTAGCTTCAGTGGTATGGACAGGACTCAGTGGCATAGAATTGAGAATTATAACTAAAAGATCTTTTCATTTGAAAATCATCATTTGTACATGTAAAACCCACTGGAAATGCTTGTGTGTGTGTGTGGGGGGGGGGGGCAGCTGGGTAGCTCGGTGGATTGAGAGCCAGGCCTAGAGACGGGAGGTCCTAGGTTCAAATCCGGCCTCAGACACTTCCCAGCTGTGTGACCCTGGGCAAGTCACTTGACCCCCATTGCCCGTCCTTACCACTCTTCCACCTAGGAGCCAATACACAGAAGTTAAGGGTTTAAAAAAAAAAAAAGGAAATGCTTGTCGGCTCTGGGAGGTGGGGAGAATGGAGGGGAGGGAAAGAACATGAATCATGTAAACATGGAAAATATTCTAAATTAATTAATTAGATAAAAAATGAAAAAAAATCATCATTTAACATCATTTAGCTCAGTCTATTTTAGAGATGGGGAAACTGAGGCTAAGAAAGAGAAAAATGTCTTGTCTAAGATCATGTAGCTGATGAATATGAGAACCAAAAATAGATCTTTTGACTTTCCACTGCATCTTTTGGGGAATAAGCTGGGCACCCTTTTTTGAGGGTGGATTCGTGGGGAATGAGGAAATCCCATTTTCCACAGAAAGACCACAATTTTGCACAAATATAGAATCAAGACTTGTCTGAAACACAGTGACATTGGAGGGCTATTGTGTTAGGGGGCATTTGGAAGCCAGCAATTATCTGGGATTTCCTGGGCTGAATTTGAGCTCGCCTCTGGTGTCTTCACAGGACCATCTACAAGACTGCTTATCGTTACACATCTCAGATAGCCTCCTCACCCCAGTATGATTGCTGCCCAGGTTGGAGAAGAAGTAATGGGATCCCTGGTTGTGGCACAGGTAAGGCCTGGCCTCTCTGAAGGCTGAGCAAACCATAAAGAAAAAAGGGTCCTTGAGTAGATAGGGATGAAGAAATTTGTTTCAGGAAGAGAGGATCCTTTAGGATCAGAGAATGTTAGAGTTGGAAGTGCTTTCTTTTCCTTTTTTATTCAAATTTTATTTTTATTTTCATTTTACAAATGGGGAAACTGAGACACAGAGAGGGAGAAGGGACTTGCACAAGGTCCTACAGACAGTATATAGAAGAACCAAGATTTAACTCAGGACTCTGACCACTAACCCAAGCCTTTTTGGTGCTATCCCTGCACCAAAAATAGGGGGTATCTGATACTGAAGTGTTAGTTAATGACTACAGAGATGGCTCGGCTACTAATTAGCTATTCCCTTGACCTCTTTAGCCTCCAGTTTCCTCGTTTGCAAAAGGATACCTAGTATTTAATGAAGAATTAACTTCAATATCCTCTGAGTAAGTGTCAGTTATGGAAACACCATGATCTGAGATGAATTAAAATCACAAACAACAGAAAACCACCAGGCTGTCACCTATTACTCATGATGCTTTGCATCTGGGAATTGACATCATCTAGGTTAGGTAAGACCAGAAAAGGAGGTGTGCTGGCCATGTGGCAAGGATCAAGGATAACTAATGAGATGACTCCAGTGCCAGCCTGGTATTCATGTTACAGTAAGGGAATTAGCAGAAGGCTTCTGGCACTTTGGGTGTAGATAATTAATAATAATAATAATGATGATGCATAATTGAGGAGTCACCAAAGAATGTGGACAAGAAATCCACAGGAAAGAGAAGGCAAGAAAGGGCTGCAATCTATGTTGATGGAGGGGATAGAAGCGGGACCTCCATTCTCTGAAGTCTTGTATTTTTCACCAGTTAGCACTAGTTAGACATAAACTGCAAAATCTGTATTGCTGATCATTTAATGTTGCATATTATTAATCAGTTAAAATAGTCTTGCATGGTTCTGTTCTGTATTTACAACAGTTAAAGTGGTCTTATACTATACCCTCCCCTCCTATAATTCCCCCCCAAGATAAGGGCATTCCAGGGAGATAGTGAGGCTTCTCCTCTGCAGGGGTTTTCTGCCTGGAACACCCCAGAAGGATCAGGGTAGACTATTCAGTGAATATGCAAGCTGTCATCCATTCCTTGGGCTACTCTATCAGTGCCAAGACTTCTTCACCAGTCCTGAGGCTATTTCATTGTTCTAAGCCTCTTCTTCTTTCAAATAAAGACTTTCATACCTCTGGCAAGAACGGAGTTTGGAGCCTTCCATTCTTGGGGCGAGACCCTGCTATAACCTTTGGGATGTTTCTCCCACAATAGAGGGAGTGTCAACACCAGGAACATCCTGGGAGGCACCAAAATGCCACAAAGGATATAGTATATGATATTAGTTACACCGAACTTAGAAATTTAGTAAATCTTAGTGTCCAGAATTTAGTAATCTAGTGGCATAGTATTCTGTTTGGTGAAGGGGGAATTTTTTCCTTGCCCATTCTTCTTGACTATTTCATCACCCAGTTGCCTCCAGCATCAATGCCTTGATTTCTTTCCTCATATAGCAATATGCCAATCACCTTGTCAGAATGGAGGAAGCTGTACCAGGCCTGGTAAATGCAAATGTTCTGCAGGGTGGCAGGGAGATACTTGCCAAATAGGTAAGACTGTCCTTTCTAAGACATGTCCAGTTCTGATTTTTATGTTAGTGATCCCTTTACAGTCATCCAGTACTGTATTTTCCAGTATACTTTTACCTCCTCTCTCGACAATCCTGTGAAGCTTCATTATCCCCATTTCTTAGTTGGGGAAAGTGAAGCCTAGAAAAGTTAAGTGCATTATCCCAGGGCACATTGTTACTCAGTAGTAGAATTGGGATTCCCAAATCTTGTAATGACTAGCCACAGACCCTTTGTGCTAGATATACCATCTTCTGGGCCCTGAGAAGGAGAACTTTTTATGTGTTACATATTCCTCGGAAAGTACCTGTTGAAGAGATGCTTTCTCCAGAACTAGCTGGGCCCATCCCCAGGGAGGCAGGGTTAGGGGCTCAGGACATAAATCCTGCCTGCCCCACAAATGCCCACAGGCAGTCCCCTCCTGACTCATGTCTCGCCCTTCACTCAGTGCCAATATTGCTTTAGTAGGGCAACTAAATACTGGGTTGTATGTAAGCTTTTTGTGAACCAAGGATATAGTACCCACAGTACTGGCAGTTCCTGCTCCTGCATTCCAGGGAAAAAATTCTTCCAGCATGGCCCAAGAGCTTCAAAACTGCCACCAAGGGCATGGCTAGGTGGTGCAATGAGAATCAGGCTAGGAACATCCTGGGTTCAAATCTGGCCTCAGACACATCCTAGTTGGGTGATTCTAGGCAATCACTTAACCCCAATTGCCTAACCCTTACTGTCAATATACAGTATTGACTCCAAGAGGGCAATCAAGAGTTAAAAAAAAAAAACAGCAACTCAAACTCAGGTTGGACAGAGCAGGGAATGGAAAACTCAGAAGCCCATCTTGACCATCTTTCCCCTTTCCCTCCATCTGTTCCAGATGTGGATGAGTGTAACAAGCCTGGTCATGGCTGCCCCCAGAACTGCATCAACATTCCTGGGAGTTACTACTGCCAGTGCCAAAAGGGATATGAGCTGTCTTCCAATGGGACACTATGCCAGCCCCAGAGAGTTTCCCCAGGAGTGACCTCAACACTTAGTCCCACTGGGCAGCCTCAGCCAGGTAACACGCTGCCTGCCTCATCAGATCCACAGGGCTTTGGTGGATTGGGCAAAGACCAATCATGCTCCTGAAACTTGGTTAGATGGTCATTTGGCAGCACCAAATCCCAAAGTCCCAGGTGCTATGTGTGGGGAGGAAATCTGGTCCTTGTTAGGAGGCTGGTTAGGAAAGCTGGGCAAATGGGACACAACAAGACTGAGTTACCGCAGAAGTTATGAGGAGATGAGAGGGAGAGATAGTCAAACAAGCTTAAGGAGTTCCACAGTAGGCTGAAGTGAAGAGGTGCCCTCCTTTCCGGTCTTTTCTCTTCCTGGGTGAGAATGCTCTATCCTAGAGACCCTCTCCAGCCCGGCTCATCATCTTGGATTCCTCCAGCCTTATCTTCCTGCTTCTCTCCGTCTCGGAAGGGAAGCCAAGACACCGGCCGCTGACAATGGGTCATTATTACTTTTGGTACGCGCTGTGACACATCAAACTCGTACCGTGAGTAATAATGCGCCATTGGCAGCCTGGGCAACAAGAAAGACGCCACGGATCTCATCAACAGACTGGACCTTCTGTCTTCCAGGTTGGAGTAGGGTGGAGGACAGAGGTTGAGGGAGGAGCTATGCGTGTAAGACACTAAGAACATCAGAGAACATAAACTGTAGACCCTTGAAGACCATCAGGGCCAGCTTCCTCATTTTACAAATGGAGAAACCGAGGCTCCAAGTAGTATGGCTTGCCTGAGGGCACAAACTAAGTCAGGGATAGATAGAACTTTGTCTGAATCTCTCCTTTGCCCCTATCATATTCTACTCTGAATTATATTTATTTGAGTAATATCTTCCCTAGTAGATTATAAGCTTCTCGAAGGCAGGAATGATGGCTTTCATCTTTGTACCTTCAGCACTTGGTACAGGCTCTTGCAAATAGCAAGTGCTTGACTAATATCAAATGAATTGTTGAATGAGTCCATCGAGGCCTGATACCAAATTAATTTCTCTTTCCACTGTCCATAATGGCTAGCATCTCTATTAGAGCCTTAAAGTCTGCAAAGACCTTTCATTCATGGCTGATCTCTGATGGATCAAAGTGGAAGCACACAGAATAAGAGATGCTTCCGATGAACTGGGCAGATTTAGGGTAGACACAACAAACTTTTCTGGGGGCCCAGTGAATTGGCAATCTAGATTTGTAGGAATCCAGAGGAGAGGGGTGGGGGAAGAGGAAGGAAGGGAACAATAATTGTAATGTGTTGAGTCTGTCTTTTTAACTTTCTGTGACTCGGTCTCCCTCCCATTCTCTGCCAGAGGCTTCTGATGAAATGAAAGAAGAAATAAAAAAGCTAAGGAATCGAGTGGATATGTTGGAGGAGGTGAGCTTCTGGCAGCTTTCTCAGAACAGATCTGAGATATGAATAGAGGCATCAATAGAATCGCTTTCTCCAGAGAGAACCTACAAAGGGTACCTCCCTAGGATTCTGGGACCCCTCTATTCCCACAGTCCTCCCTTTCCTAGTCTCCCATGTGTGTTTCATTTCAAAGTAACTCTAGAGTCTACTCCACATAACACTGCTCTGACCAGTGTGCTTTCTCTTAAGAGTACCATTAATTTATCATCACCAATGCTCACTTTGACATCTCCAAGCAGATATCTGACTCACAAACCAGGTGGTTTAACTTCAGAGCCTCCTGGGGCTCAGAGCTGACTGGCTTGCCCATGGTCACACAGCTTACCTAAAGTGTTGGAGGGAAGGCTGTGAACCCAGAGATTCCTTCCTAACTGGCTAGTACTCTATCCATAGTGCTGTTGGAAGTCATAACCTGAAGATATGTCACTTGGCAGAAGGCAGAAGCCAATTAGCTTCTACCTCAGCCTCCAGCCTCTCTCCATATCGCTTGCCTAGGGAGAGCCATTTTTTAAAAGTTGGTCATAGCACAATACAGAAAAACTGCACTATTCAGGCCAGCTAAATACTATCCATCTGGTAGCCCTACCTGCAACACCACCATTGCAAACCATAGAACAGATGGGTGAGGAGGGCCACCGCGAAGGGAAGCCCAGGATAAGTGTTCAGGTTAGAATCCATTGACAGGGAAGAGAGGGAAATGCCAAAGTCTCTGAACCTGGCGGAGCATGAACTCTGGACTTTTGGGGATTTGACAGAATCCTGGTCTCCAAACCCAGCTCCCAGTACGGGCTCCCTTGTGTGGTGAAACAAGCCTCAGGAAATTTATATATAACTAATCACAGTGATCAGAAGCCTCAGGCTGGGCACCTGGCACTCAGCCCAAGAGCCTACAGGTAATCAAAGGCCCTTGACTTTCTAACAAGAGAGAAATCAAACTGCAGGAAGCCTGGGGCCTTCTCCAAGTACACATCCCTTTCAAGTCACCTTAGAAGAACATTTTTTTCCCAAGTATTTCTCAACTCAATGCAAACTCTACCAATAAAAGGGGGAATAGGGACAACCCCAGTTATATACAGAGTTTTAATTTACTGACCAAACCTAAAGCAGGAAAGACCAAATATTTCTTGATCCTGATGGAATTTAAAAAAATACAATACTGCAGATAAAAGAAATGTATAGACACTATCAGAATATGTCATGTGCATTATAAAGTAGCCCCTGCTCTTCAAATCCTACCTTGTGGTTGCAGACCCAAAATTCCTGTCTGATCCATTTTCCCTGGAAAAAGGTTCAACTTACCCCTCAGCAAAGCAGTTTCTAGTTTTCTAGCCTGGCTGGAAAGTCTCTCCTTTCCAGGGGATAATGTGGCCTTCTTATGGGCATTGAAGATTTTGCCACTAAAAATGATTCTCTCCAAGTTGAGATTTTTGCAGCCATAGGCATACATTTTGGAAGACACCGTCTTCCCTCTGACACTTTAGCTAAGCCCAGGGAAAAATTAGAACAGAATTCAGAGGATAACATTTTTTGATTCCATGTAGCTTTTTAAGAATGTGCCAGCTGTACAAATCAAGGTTCTGTATAGCCCATAATGAGGAATGGTTGCACTAAATCATCCATACTCTTAGAATCCACCAATCCTAAAATCTTAGAGCTGGAAGAAAACCTAGAAATTGTCTGTCTAGTCCAGGACTTCTTAATGTTTTTGTGTATGTCCTGGCCCCCTTAGCAGTCTGGTGAAGCCTACCAACACCTTCTCAGATGAATAAAATAAAATACATTGGACTATAAAGGAGATCAATTATATTGAAGGTTATAAAAATATATATGTCTTTAAAAGTTCACAGACCTTCATCTCAAGAATTTTTTTGAGTTTCATCCACACTTCTTCATTTTATTTTATTTTTTAAAAACTCTTAAATTTCTGTCTTAGAATGAATACTGAGGATCCGTTCCAAGGCAGAGAAGTGGTTAGGGATAGGCAATTGAGGTTAAGGGTAACACAGCTAGGAAGTATCTTAAGGTTGGACTTGAATCCAAGACTGAGTCCAGGTCTCTCAATCTACTGGAGCCACCTAGCTGCCCTTCCTCCTCATTTTAGAAATAAGAAAACTAAGTAGGAAAGCTAGGACTGGAATCCAAGTCCAGTGCTCATGTCTTCCTCCTCTTCCCACTCCTCCCACCTATTTACCACCCCCAATTAGTGACACATGAATTACTGTAGTTTTTAGAATTAATTACTGAATTTTTTTTCCTTGGGAAAAAGCTGACTGGCCTACTGTCACTCAAGCAAATCTTTGAGCCTGGATTAATTAACAACCAAAACAATGGGCCAGATTGCCTCAAACTCAAACACACCCAAGGACTCTGCTGTGTCCTGATGGTACTAAACTTTGAGTAAATATTGAGGGTGGATCAGAGTTAGCAAGAATGATGGAGACACCAGCTAGGGTGAGGATGCTGGCATCTTCCTCTTTCCTGCCACTTAGAAGCTCCCACAGGACCTCCATCTTTCCTCCCACCTGCAGACCTGACATGGCTTATGACCTTGAAACTCTAGATAATGGGTAGGTCACAGATACCAAGGGTGCGCCTGACTGATGGTGGAAGAAAACATTCCCTTTTCTTCTTCCCATAAAACAACCCTACCTGATAGTCCTTACTGAAAAGGGGATGGAAGCCACCCACTACCTCCCCACCTTTCTGGGCAACCTGGTGCAGCCTGAACTGGAACAAGTGCCAGCTTGCTCAAAGCTTATGCTTGCATTTGGGTGAAAAAGGCAATGGTAGCTTCTTCAGACTGTGAGTCAGTTTAGTCAGCCAAGCCCAAGGATTTGGAAACAGTAAGGCATGGTGGGAAGAGTCCTAGATCAAGAGGCAATTTATCTAGCTATCAAGATGAGCATCTATGAACCAGGCACCTAGTCCAAAAGCCTACAACTAATGAATAATCTTTAGTTCTTCCAGAGCAAGAGAAAAATCAGATTGCAATTGACCCAGGATGTTCTACCAACACACATGCTTATAATTCTCAGACAGTTTCAGCAGTTTCACCTCAAGGGATTTCCTTCCTTCCTTCCTTCCTTCCTTCCTTCCTTCCTTCCTTCCTTCCTTCCTTCCTTCCTTCCTTCCTTCCTTCCTTTCTTCTTTCCTTCCTTTCTCTTTGTTTGTTCCTTCCTTCCTTCCTTTCCTTTTTCCTTTTTCTATTGCCTTGCAAAGGAACACTTCTTAAAGTACTACTTAACTCCTTGCCAGCTCTCCTGCTGATCAGTGAGAAAACCACGACATTTATTAAATGCCTACAAGGCAGTGGGTGCTATGGTCAATGGAGAACCAGGTCTGGAGTCAGAAAGACTAGAGTTCAAATGTGGCCTCAGACCCTTAGTAGCTGTGTGACCCTAAACAAGTCACTATACCCTATTTGCCTCAGCATCCTCATCTGTAAAAGGAGCTAGAAAAGGAAATGGCAAACCAGTGTCTGCTAAGAAAACTTCAAATGGGGTCATGAAGAGTCAGATACTACTGAAAAACACCACCGCCACTGTGTAGATGAGGGATGGTGTGTGTAGTGCCTAGAGGAGGCCATCTTTAGAGTCAGAAAGAGCTGGGTTCTAGTCCTTCCTCTAATCTATACTGGCTGGTGACCCAGGGAAGTCACCGAACCTCTCAGTATTTGAGGCAACTCACCAAGACAACAGTTGCAGATGAGTTATTGGTCTGTAATAGTGAAGGGAATTTCCATTCTAGGGTTCCCCTAATTCATGAAATCGCAGGTCTAACCAAAACAAAGGACCCACATATATACCCACATCCCCAACACTCATGTGCCTAGCACTGTGCATGCACAGTAGGCTCGGCTTTGCCACTGATTTTACAGCTCGGCTTTGCCAGTGCTGTAAAACACTGGGCTAGTCCCTGGACCTGTTTCCTGTTTTGAGTAGAAAAAATAATTCCTAATCTACTTCCTTTCCAGAGTTATCAGACTTTAGATCTTGAGGCCTTAAAGATCATGGGAGCTAATGAGATCATGTACTTTGTATAAAAATATTATTAGAAAAATAAGTGTGGGGTAAAGCTAGGTGGCTCAGTGGATTGAGAGCCAGGCCTAGAGACGGGAGGTCCTGGTTCAAATTTGGCTTCAGACACTTCCTAGCTATGTGACCCTGGGCAAGTCACTTAATCCCCATTGCCTAGCCCTTACCTGTCTTCTGCCTTACACCAATACACAGTACTAATTCTAAAATGAAAGGTAAGGGATTTTTTTAAAAAGTGTATTATTGCTGCTAACATTTGGAAAACTTGGATTTGCAATAGGAGATGGCAAAGTCTCTGGGAATTTAAACTTGTCCCCCTAGGATCCTAAGCTTTGAAATCTCTGACCATTTTCTGAGGTTAACGGAGGCTGAAAAGATTAGACAATGATTAACTATTTAAAACTTGTTCCCTAAAAGCCTTATTTTATAAATGATAGAGACAGGAGGACTTACCCAGAGCTGGCCTCTCTTTTCCCCAGGCCAGATCACTGAGCGTTTCCTCCCTAAAGTTTTTGATATGGGAGAGGGCCGACACAGGTCTCCCCCATGGCTGGTCACCCCCAGCGGGGCTCTGCCTGGAGACTGTTAGAATCCCTATCTCCCCTTCCCCGGGAACTGAAAGCAACTTTTCTCTTCCCCTACCCTCTACCGTGACACGGAAGCATTCCTTAGTGCCTTACCACTAAAACCTTGTATTTAACTACTTTGTGTGAGTATGCATGCATATATGTATTTATTAACTTTGTGCTGCCTATTTCTATATGTATTTGTCTTCCCCCATTAGAATAGAAGCTCGTTGTAACTGAATATAATTCCTTGTAGTAGGGATTGCTTTATTTTCTGCACTTGTAGCCCAAGCACCTAGCATAGGCTTGGCACACAGTAGGTGCCTACTAAATCCTCATTGATTGATAGCTGAATTTACTGCTTTTCCTCTAGAAGCTGCAGCTGATGCTGGCTCCCTTCCACAGCCTGGCACCCCAGGCCTCAGAAGATGGACCATCGGACCACATAAGCCTTCTGTCCCACTCCTTCCAACAGCTGGATCGTATTGACTCCTTGAGTGAGCAGATTCTATTCCTGGAGGAACGGCTAGAGACCTGTAAGTGGATGGCAACCCTCCCTGGTATGGCCAGCTCATCATCTTTTAATGTAGTGAGTCCTTTTCCTCCACCACCCTGGGAGTTCCTCAAAGGCAGGTACCCAACATGCTTTGGGGTGAGTTCTTCTGTTTGGCCTGGGTGTGTGAAGACTGTAGAGCTGGGGCCCCACATGGAGAAGAAAGCCCATGGATGGTTGTCTTTCCTGTGCCAGGAGAGAAAGCCAGAGCACTGAAGGCCCCATTTCTCTGTGGTTCATAGTAGAATGTTTTTAATCATTTTATTTGAGAAGCAATTTTATTATATATACATATATCATAAAATAAGCAATTTTATGATATATGTATAATAAAATTGCTTCTCAAATAAAATGATTTTATTATATATACATATATCATAAAATAAGCAATTTTATGATATATGTATAATAAAATTGCTTCTCAAATAATAAATATATCAAAGTTGTGAGAACCAGATAAAAAAGAAGGGGATGTGGATTCTGGGTTCCTTTGCTCCCAATGATAACAATCTCTTCTCTGCTTCTTCCTGATGTTTAGGTTCCTGCAAGAACAAGCAATAAGAGATGCCCAGCCAAGCCCAGAGTCCTTGCTTGGCAGGGGATTGAGAATGGAGGCCCCAGAATGGGACCACAGAGAAGCTGCCACATCTTTTCCTTTTAAGATGTCTGTCCTGAGTATAAATCTCAAGCCACATACCACTCAACTTCAGGAAAATAGTCTGGACTCTTTCCCACAAGTAGACCAAGCAGCAGGCTGCAAGGAATAGCTTGTGATATTAGGATGAACTGACACCCAGCCTTCTTTTATCCTTCTTCCATGACCCAACCTCACCAACCTCCCATTCCCTCTTTTCCCTCGGTAATGGTGGGACCTCATCCTCCTTTCCCACTATCTTGTTTCTGGAGTGAAGAAAAAAGCCACCATCTTATTAAGGTTCATATCTTCACCCTAGCTTGGAGAAGGCAGGCATCATTGGCACCAAGGAGCTATGAGGCCCTAAATCAGATCAAGTGCCAATCTGGCAGGGACCATTTAGGAGAAGCAACAGTTAGAACTTAGGAATGACAAACAAGATATGGTGGGGAAAAAACCAGGGAGTTTGGAGTAAGGGACCTAGATTCTAATCCTCCAGCCATTTACTGTATAGTCTTGGCCAAGACAGTTAGCCAGTTTCTTCATTTATAAAAAGAGGGAGATAGTCTAAGTCAGTGGTTCCCAAACTTTTTTGGCCTACTGCCCCCTTTCCAGAAAAAAATATTACTTAGCACCCCCTGTCACATACTATCACCTCTCCCAAATGCACCTGTGGCCATCACCGCTCTCCTGGATCGCTGCAGCACCCACCAGGAGGTGGTGGTGCCCCACTTTGGGAATTACTGGACTAAGTGGTTCCCTGTGTTCCTTCCTGCTCTAGATCCTTTGATTCTTCTGCTTCACAAGAAATAAGAAAGAAGAATTCTAAATTTGGAGACAGTGTGATAGAGGCAAAGGAATGTTGGGGTTAGGAGAGATCTGGGTTCAGATCCTGTCTCTAACATTTCCTAGGTATGCTACTTAATCTCTAAAATCCTCAGTTTCCCTTCTATAAAATAGCAAAGACACCTGAAGTGACCTACTTACTCCCCAGGACTGTCGTGAGGATAAAAGGAGACAATGGAGATACAAAGCCCTTTGCAAACCTTCGGATGCCCTCTAAATGAGTTATTAGACTCATTCTCTCTGCATCTGCCCATAATACCCTGGAGTTGGAAGGCCCTTTAGGGTTCACCCAGTCTAATCTCCTCTCCATAACATCCCAAGATGGAGCACATCCTGAGCTGCCAGTAAGAGGATGTGAACAAATTTGTTTCTTCCACAGCAGGGATGAGCTGTCTCAAGCCATGCACTATTTCCTGTTCCACCATGTTTTCAACAGCCCATGATTATGTGACATGACTACTTAAGCATGCAGTCTGTGTCTAAGGAACTGGCTGTTTTTTTTCTCCTCTCCTATGAATCCGATCCACAAATTGAGCTCATAACCTTGTCCCCATTCGTCCTGTGACCTGAGACAAGGGTAGGAAGGCTCATCTTGAGTCTTGATTGGTCCCAACTCCAATGATGTCCTTCCCTCCCTCTTCCTCTTCAAGCTGCTCCCTACTTGGACCACCGCCCCTGCCTCTGGTACAAGCAATGCCAAAGTCTATTTCTGAGCTGTGCAAGGGCAGCCTGCACACCAGCATGGGGATGACTCACGCATTTGTCATCCAGGACCTAGCCAAAAGCAGGCTGTCCGGGGCATGGAGGCGAAGGTACGCGATCTCTTCCCCACTGACCTTCTGCTACCGTCCTGGTGCCTGGCTCGGAGCTTCAGGACGGGCAGGAGGAAGGGAGGCTCCCCCACTCAGGGAGGTGAGGAGGGCAGTGGTGCCCACTGGGTAAAATGGTACACTTGTATCTCATTTCCTCCCTAGACCGATCCATCCAGAAGCAATTGTTTGTTTAATGCTGTGTCTAGTCTAACCTTTGTACAAAATAAAAAACTGTTATCAGATTGGGATATTTGAGTGAAGCATCGAGGCACCTGGCTATGCTCGTTAAACCTTCAGAACATGATGATTTAGGCAGTCTTCTGGAAGGCAAAACTGACCCTCACAGTGTTTTTCCTTTGAAATCTGGAGCTGGGGGACGGGGAGTGGCTGGAGTGGCCTCCCTTGTTTGTGGCTATCTCAGGACCCGGGTCCCTTTGTGGCAGGGGGAGGAGGGAGCACGCCCAAGCTCCCTGGAGCATGACCATTTCCATTCTGCTGGACGCCAGGAAGACACATAAAAAAGGAGCCACTCCATGCCATGCACCATTACACTAGCTACACAAGCATTTGCCAGTAGGAATGTGGGCCTGGACACGATACAGGGAAGTATCCCCAGGAAGCCTTCCCAGAGTGGGAGCGAGATACAAAGTCACTAAAGGGAACCAAGTCACCCCCTGTGTATGTGGCTCGTGTTTAGGACCACGTGCCTCCGTGGCAGTTTCAGGGCAGAGAAGAAACTGAAAGTCAAGCCCTGGACCAGGAAAATCCAAGTCATCAACTATGCATGACTTTGACTAAATCTCCTGGGCTTCTGTTTCTCCATTTTTAAAATGCCCTGGTGCAGAGAAAGTGGGGTAGCTGGGTAGCTCAGTGGATAGGGAGCCAAGCCTAGACATGGGAGGTCCTGGGTTCAGATCTCACCTCCAATACTTCCTAGCTCTGTGACCCTGGATAACAAGTCACTTAACCCCCATTGCCTAGCTCTTGGAACCAACAATATTTATTCTAGGACAGCAGGCAGAAGTTTAAAAAAAAAAAAACAAAAAACAAAAAGGTGTATACTTTCTTCAAAAGGTTCCTGAGAAGATAACACTAACAATAGTGGCTCGGGTATTTTTCTCCTTCATAAATTTTATTGATATTTTTTAAACATCACCAAAGTTTTTTCCCATGTCCCTCCCCATCCCATCCCCAGAAAGCCATCTCATATAACAATATTTTTCAAGGAAAAAAAAGAGCAAAACTGATCAAAACATCAAAAAGAAAGTGAAACATGGGCAATGTGCCACTCTTGGACCTCTCACCTCTTCAGAGAATGGGAGCAGGCATCTTTTCATATCTCTTTTGAGTTATGCTTCTTCTATATAATTCTGCAACATTTACTTTTGATTGTTTTGTGGCAGTTCTTTCTATTTCATGGTTATCATTGTGTAAATTTTCTTGGCTCTGCTTACTTCTGTCTGTATCAAATTGTGTAAATATTTCCTCCATGTTTCTCTGTATTCATCATTCTTACAGTTCAGTAATACTCCATTACACTCATGTATACCATTTTGTTTGGCCATGGCCCAGTCCATAGATCTCTACTTTGTTTCTAATTCTTTGCTATCACAAATTGTGCTACAATTATTTTCATATATGAGGCCTTTCTCATTCAAGCCTAGTAGTGGAATCTCTAGGTCGATGATGGCAAACCTATGACACGTCATCTTCGGTGACATGTGGCCTCATACAGAGAAGTATGGGGCTGCATGCTGAGGATGAAACATTTGCTATAGTGTAGTGTAGACACTCTGTGCACTATAGATGACAATTCTACCTATATTCATTTACCTATTTTGGTTTTTTAAATAGTTATATATTACAATTATACATTTTTGTTATTTAAACTATAAATATCATGAAATTATGGTGTTTTTCTCGAAGTGACACACCACCAGAGTTATGCTCAGTTTTTTGGCAAATTTTGACACACCAAGCTCAAAAGGTTGCCCATCACTGCTCTAGGTTCAAAGGGTATGGACATTTTGGTCCCTTTGTTTTGCATAATTCCAAATTGCTTCCTAAGATTGTTGTACTGATTCACAGCTCTACTAATAACAATAATAATGACAGATAATAATAGCTAAAATTTATAAAGTGCTTACTACAGGGCTGGGTACTATGCTAAGTGCTTTACAATTATTATTTTAGCCTTACAACTACTTTGGAGGTAGACACTATTATTATTTCCATTTTACAAAGGGAAACTAAGGCCAATAATTTAGTGACTTGCCCAGGGTAAGCTAAAAAACATCTAAAGTGGGATTTGAAGTAATCTTTCTGACTCCAGGCCCGGGGCTGTAGCCACTGAGCCACCTAACTGCTCCCAATGAACTACCTTTACACCAACAACATTTTAGTGTGCCAAGCTTCAATATTGACTATTCTTATATTTTGTTTAAAACCCTTACCTTCTTAGTAGATTCAAAGAGAGAAGAGCAGTAAGGGGTAGGGAATGAGGATTAAGTGACTTGCCCAGGGTCACACAGCTAGGAAGGGTCTAAGGCAGATTTGAACCCAGGACCTCCTGATTCCAGGCCAGGTGCTTTATCCACTGTGCTTCTTAGCTTCCTCTATTCCCATCTTTTAATCCTTGACAATTTGCAGGGTGTGGGGTAAAACCTCAGGCTTATTTGGATTTGGAGCATTCTTTCATATAGTTAATAGTTTATAATTCTTGTTTTTGAGAATATCTTTGACGTCTCTATTGGGAAATGAATACCATTACCCCACCTAAGATCTATGGACATTTGGTTTTCATATACGTGTATATATAGACAAACTGAGGGCAGCTAATGGTGCAGTAGAGAGCGTCTGGCCTGACTGACAAATATGGCTTCAGATGCTTACTGTGTGACCTTGGACGAGTCCCTTAACCCTTTTGCCTCAGTTTTCTCATCTGTAAAATGGCTCGGAAAAGGAAATGGCAAATCACTCCAGTATCTTGGCAAAGAAAACCCTACATGGGGTCCCAAAGAGTCAGACATGATTGAAAATGACTAAATAACAAAAGTATATATACACTCAGTTGTTTCTGTTAATTATATACACATCAACATAGGGAATAGTCTGCTCATTGTTTCTATATCTTGCTATCTGAGAAAAATGATATCGATACCCTTTTCCCCATGCCACCTCTTCCTCTGGTATTCTTTACAAATCACTTTCATCACAATCCTCTGAGGAATGTGGTTCAAGGGTTATCATTTCCATTTTAGAGATGGGGAAAGTGAGGCTCAGAGAGAAGTCCCATAGCTAAGGTATGCAGCTACTCATCAGCATCTGGACTTCTCACTCTAAGCCAGAAGTGCTTTCTTCCCATAAGACAGGCTGCCTGTCACTTTGAAAAAAGGTTAAAAGAGGAGTCCAGACACAATAATCAGCCTGGCTTGGTGGAGAGAATCCTGGGTTCAAATCTTTCAGACCCTGTGGGCCACTGGAGGCAACCTGCACTGTAGAAAGGAAATTTCACTGGTTGTAAATCTGTGGACGTGGGTTTGAATCTTTGCTCTGCCGCCTGCTTCTTGGACCTTGGGTATAAACCATGTGATGCAGTGGTTGGTGCTCAGCCCAGCTTCAGGAAGATCTTTTAAATTCTGCTTTGTGACCCAGGGAAAAGTCACTTAACCTCTCTAGGCCTGTTTGCTCATTTGTTGGGCCTGATGATCTTCAAGTTCCCTTCCAATTCTAAACCTATGATCCTAAGTCATAGCAATTGTCCCTTGCAGTTCCTGAATCTGTAAAACACAGGGGTTTGGGCTAGATCATGGGTTCTTAACTTGGGGTACATGGATTTCTAGAGGTTCATGTATTACTTCAGGGGGAGATCCAAGAACTTGGATGGGAAAAAAAAATCCTTTGTTTCAATGTATGGTTTCTTTTGTGATCCAATGTATTTTAATTTATGCATTCTTTTTTTAAAAACCCTTATCTTCTGTCTTAGAATCAATAGTGTGTGTTGGTTCCAAGGCCAGGCAAGTGGCAAGGGCTCGGCAATAGGAGTTAAGTGACTTGCCCAAGGTCTCACAGCTAGGCAGTGTCAGAGGCCAGATTTGAACTCTGGGCCTGGTTCTCAATTCACCGAGCCACCCTGCTGTCTCCTAATTTATACATTCTGAGAAGGGATCCATAGACTTGGCCAGACTGCCAGAAGGCACCATTTCATATAAAAGGGTTAAGAATCCTTGGAACAGATGATCTTGAATGTTTCTTCCACCTATGGTTAATCACTATAATTCAAAGGGGTTGCAATTAGCATTAGCAGAATTTCCATAGTGGAAATTCTTATATTAAAATTGTAGCTCCTTCATAAACTGATGTATAAATGCAACTCTCAGACACTGGCTCAGGCTGAAACAGTTGCAAACTTCATTTATTCTTTTATGTTAAGCCTGTGTCCACCAGAAGCCAGGACATCCTAGGCTTCCTAAGCCCCTCTTAGCCTCCAGGGACAAATAAACTGCTTTGTCATTTGCTATACTACTGCCTACTCTACAATCCCAAGCTGCCAAGCTTCAAGGAACAAACTCATCAAGCACTTTCAGGTCAAGAGTCCAAGAATTTCTGGCTCAGTTCAAAGGTGTAACTTTTCCGAGGTGTCACTCACCTCTCTCCAAAGGGGAATCTTAGGGCAGGAGGACCAAACATCCTGAACTAGATAAGACAGGAAGTTGTAATGGGATTCTGACTTACAGTTTCCCAAGAAACAGAGATTCTGACATTGATGAACTTTGGGAAGAAGAGGAGGAAACTGGCTAAGGCAGGAAGTTCCCTCCCAGATCAATGCTTTATTATCTGATCTATGATCTATGAATGCTTGGACTTCCTGCCTCCAGGCTCTCTTGGCTCCTATTCATCTTCCACACAACTGCCAAAGCAATTTTTCTTAGGCTAAGATCTGACTACCACACTCCTATTCAATAAAATCCAGGGGATCCCCAGGACCAGATACCAACTCCTCGGTTGAGTTATTGAATATTGAAAAACTGGTCCCAGCCTATCCTTCCAGCTTTATATACATCATTCTCCTTCCCACATTCCACAAGCTAGCCAAACTGGCCTTTCCACACATACTGCACTCCATCTCCTGTCTGTTTTTGCATTGATGTCATCCCTACAATGTTCTTTCACCTCTGCCTCAAAGAATCTCTCCTTTTAAGAAGAAACCCTGTGATCTCTTCCCCTTCTAGCTGCCGGTACTCTCCTTCTCTAAACCACTCTGAATTTACTTCCGTTTTCTTTATATTTATTGCATAACACATATATATGTACTTGTCTCCCCAGGTAAAATTTAAGCTCTGTGAGAATAGGGATTATTTCATTCTTTCTTTTGGTATCCCCAGAGTTAGCAAAAAGCCCGGCACACAGGGAGCTCTCAATAACTGGGACCTCTAAGGTTCCTTCCAGCCTTGATTCCTATGACCCTGAGATAGCCTGGCACAGTAGTCTCCTGGTAGGCCTCCTTTGTCTAAGTATCAAAAGTTGAGCTTCTATTTGTGACAGATTTTCAGTTTTCTTCCACGATGAGGCCATAAGTATTACCTCTTCTATGAAGGTTTCCTAGTCCTTCCACCCTCCCAGCTATGTCCCCATTGAAATTTTCCAAGAGCACTTTATCTTCCTCCTTGGTCCCTATTATATTCTACCATGCTTTATTCTTTTATCTGTGTGCATGTTGTATTCCACTGCCACCCTAGAACGTAAGCTCTTACAGTAAAGAGAATGTCATTTTTCATCTTTGTATCTACAGCACCTAGTGTCTGGCACAAAGAAATTGATAAATGCTTCTTTGTACAAATGAAGGAACAGTTAAGTGGTTCAGTGGATTGGAAGCTAGACCTGGAGATGGGAGGTCTTGAGTTCAAATCTAACCAGATAATTCCCAGCTGTGGGCCCTGGGCAAACCATTTGAACCCAATTATCTAGCCCTTACCACTCTTCTGCTTTGGAATGCTCGGTAACAATTCTAAGATAAAAGGTAAGGGTTTAAAAAAAAAAAGCTATCTTTTTGATGGTACCCTCGCTTATAAACTTCTTCCCAGAAATAAAAGAGATGTAACAAGTAATACCCTAGGGATGGGAGGGAGGTCCTGGGTTCAAATCTGGCCTTGCTGTATGACCCTGGGCAAGCCATCATCATCTAGCCTTTACTGCTCTTCTGCTTTGGAACCAAAGATGGAAGTTAAGGGCTTAAAAAAAAAATAAACAAAGGGGGAAAAAATAACAAAACCACAAAGAATATTGTGGGCCAGACGTTTCCTGGGGGCAGCCCTTCATTCCTGAGAATGCAACCATGAAATAAAAACACACCACTGAAAGAAACTAGACAAGGCTTATGAGTTCCCACCTTTCAAATATTTTGCTGTTGTTGAATCACAAGATTTAATAGCTTAAAACTACTCTTAAGACTTGTAGGATGTCCTGCTGAGGTTCCTCAGCTACCCTCATACACAATCTGCTTGACAGCTGGCTGTTGTCCTCCTTATGGGGTTGTTAGAAGATCAAAGCTGGTGGGAACCAAGTAAGGTGATCAGTTTTGCCTAATGCTAATTACCACTTCCCAAGAGTAGGAAGCCCAATATACTGGAAAGAAAACAAGGCTTGGAATTAGGAGAGCCCCTGTGCTTTAACCTTTCCTCAAACACAAACAGTGTGTGTTTGAACTTGCGTTTCCACCTAGGCTAAGTGTAGGTAATGGCAGTACTTCCTTACCTCATAGGGTTTTATGAGGACTGGCTGAGATAATAGATGTAAAATGGTTTTTTAGCCTTGAAGTATTATATAGATGGGGAAAGGGAGGGAACTAATATTTGTTATTAAGTGCTTACTATGTGCCAGGTACTTTATAAATATTATCTCAATGTCAGGCATTATCTAGCACACCCTCCCCCCATACACACCCCTTTTTAAACCCTTTATCAGTTCAAAGGTGAAAGAACAGCATTAAGAGTTGGGCAACTGGGGTTAAGTGACTTGCCCAGGGTCACACAGATAGGAAATGTCTGAAGCCAGATTTGAACCTAAGACTTCCCATTTCCAGGCCTGGCTTTCTGTCCCACTGTGTCACCTATCTGTCCCTACCCTTTAGTGGGCTAAGAAAATCCCTAATGAAGGTAGTCAATAGAAAAATTTAAGATCAACAGATGGTGGGGCAGCTAGGTAGCTCAGTGGTCTGAGAGTCAGGCCTAGAGACAAGAGGTCCTGGGTTCAAAACCTGTCCTCAGACACTTCCTAGCTATGTTACCCTGGGCAAGTCACTTAACCCCCATTACCAGCCCTTACTGCTCTTCTGCCTTGGCATCGATACAGAGTATTGATTCTGAGATGGAAGGTAAAGGTTTAAAAAAAATCACAACAGATGAAATCTGCTTATCTGAGGGCAGGAGATGGCAGGAACTATCTAATTTTTGTCTTTATATCCTCAGTTCCTAGCCTTATTGGCTAAAATAAAGTACTTATTGGCTAATTGGCCTTACTGGTTACAACAAGGCTTAGGCTTATAAAGAAGTATTTTTCTTGAGAAATTAATGGAAAGATTCATCTTTTTGAAAAATGCAAAGGCCTCTGGGAGGGGTGTATGTTGAATCCTGGGTGAGATCGGGGCAAAGGAAAGTTTGCTGAGATTTCACAATGAGCCTGTTCGTCACATCTGCCAACAGGAAAATCACTACGGGCGTGGCCTTTCTCTCTAGGGGACATTTCGGATGATGACCCAATCGCAGGAACAGTTAGGCCTTCCTATGGAGGCTGTAGGTGTGTGTGTGTAGGCGAGGCATAGGACAGCAGATCTCAGGAAACGTGCACAGGCCATGAAGGTCTCCTTCTGCCAGGTAGAAGGGCCGGGTGGTCAAGTGGGTAATAAGTGACTGAATCTTGCCTCTTGGACTAGCTGGCTGGAGAAGTCGCCTAAATTTGAACTTGGTTTTCCCATCTATAAAATGGGGAGAACAGTGCCTCTGGCATTTTAGCCTGTGCAGGGTTTTTCTGAAGACCTAACTAGACCCTATCTGTATGTAGAATTTTGCCAGCATCAAAAGCATATGTTATCGATTAGCATTATGCCTGATTAGTACTTACCCATCTCTGAGGGTACCACTGGGGAGTGGGGAAGGGCAGAACAAGAGCTTTTGCTCAGAGGTCAATAGTGTATGGGATAAAGTTTGGACTTGTGATTTCATTGGGCATAGGAACTGTCTGGTAAGGAAACTCCTTCTCCCAACATAGATGAATGCCTTCTCTGCAGCTTAAAAATGTGGAAACTAAGGAGCAGCTGGGTGGCTCAGTGGATTGAGAGCCAGGCCTAGAGACAGGAAGTCCTGGGTTTAAATCTGTCCTCAAACACTTCCTATCTAAGTGACCCTGGGCAAGTCACTTAATTCCCACTGCCTATCCCTTAAGGCTCTTCTGCCTTGGAACCAATACACAATATTGATTTTAAGACAGAAAGTAAGGGTTTATTTAAAAAAAAAAAAAAAAAAAGGTAGAGGCTTGCCTAAACCACCAAGAGAAGTGACTTGCTCTGTATTCAAATCCCATCTCTGAAAAATACTGGATATGGGAAGCTGGGCAGGTCACTGAATCTGTGTTCTAGGCAATTCTTTTTAAGATGAAAGCAGTGCTACCTGAATTGGTGAAGAATCTCTTCTCAGGGGGTCCCCTATAGACCAATATAGTCACAGACCCGATGAGCCTTTCCATCTGGCATTATCTAAGACAGCCATTCCAGGATGGACCATTTTTCTGTGATCACCCTGGGCTAGAAAAGGCCAAAATACTGAGCCTGGACATAGAAACTCAGCCAAGAGGCCTCTAAAACCTGCCCTGATGCCTTGGACCCAAAGAAACCCTGAGGTTTGCTTTAGGCAAATGTAAACCTCAATCTTTTTGATTCCCAGAAAAATTCTCACAAGTGACTCTCACTCAAAGAGCTTTTCAAATAATTGCTTTATGAAAAACAAAAACTGTGCAATTTAGATCAAATATACATTTTCCACAAAACTAGACCTGATTGGCAGAAGCCCTTTTCCAACCCAAGCCCAGCAGCAGCCACATACTTCATTTGCTGCTCTCCCAAAGCTGCAGAGAAGCCAGGATTCCCTCTCAAATCCCTCTGGCTTTGCCCTCCCCCCTCAGTAAAAGTGCTATTCGATGTAAACTCTAGGCTACATGGCGTGGCACGGGATGCTCCAACTTTCTCTCCCCCAGATCACCGGTTTGCTCCCATTCTTCTTTTCTTCTCTGTAAACACTGATAAAGAGGAGGGACTTTGAACTCTGGACGAGGACCTCTGTGAAATCGAAGCAGCCCCAGAGAACCTCAGCCTGAAAGGCTGCCTGGCAACCCTATATTGAGGGGGGACATTTGGTCTGAGGGCCTCTCCCCCCACCGCAAGCTCCTGAGCATTCACCTGGGTGGTCTGATGGGGAAACCACTACAGATGCCTGGAAGCCCTCTCAAAGGTTTGGACTTTGTCCCTTGTGGGGTGCCAAACTAGCTATCTCTGCCATCAGATGGCATTCAGACTTAGGACAAGAGAAAATCAATGCACTCTTGCAAGTTTATTCCCCATGTCCGGCTGACTACAGTTAGCTTGGGAAGAAGACCAAGCTGTCCAATGAATCCTGCCCCACCAAGGACCCCACTGGCTAGGGGCAACTTTTCCTTGCTCCAGCTACTCTCCAAGGCCTCGTATCTCTAACAACCAGGCCAGTGGTCTGAAGGCAGGCCTGGCTCTCTTGGGTCATGGAGGGCTCAGTCCATCTCTCACTTCTCTCCTTGACCACAGCCTAAGAGGGAGCAGAGAGCATTCTGACCTCTTGAGTCCTAACACCCAACAGAGCTTTCTTCACTACCACCCTCCCAAGTGCTTCTGTGTCAATGTGCCAAGGAATTCAGGGGCCTGACTGTGCCACCTCTAATTTTAGGTCTCTGGGAGAGCTCAGGCATCACCAAAAGGGGTCTTGGCCTTTGTCGGCAGCACGGGCTGCCTGTCCATCTAGGGGGGACTTCCATAGCTCCTCCAAGTGCCAGAACTTGAGCCATAAGAGATAGGAGGGCTCATGGAACTAGGGAGGAGAAGGTTGGGCATTTTCAAACCTGCTGTGCTGAGGCGTTCCCATACCTGAGCTGGATGCTGGTGGGCAGAGAAAGGATGATACGGGTATGATGTTAACTTCAGTGCCAATGAGTCAGTCCATACAGCCCCCCAAAAGAGTGGCCCCATTCTCCCCAAAAGCCATTCATCTGCCTGGGTAAGACCTCGGGCTCCAGAGAGACAGCATCCAGTCCTCCCAGGAAGGGTCACTCACAGCACAAGACTTCACTGTTCAGTGTAGGATAAAGGAAGGGATGTCTCAGGACCCAGTGTGTAGGGAGGAGTCACAGAGGGGCAGAAACAACATCCATGGCTGTCAAGGGAAGGAATGGTCGAAGGAAGATAATAAGAAGAGAAGAGAGCCTCCAGACAGGGTGCCATGTGAAAGCCGAGGTGAGGCACCCCAGACATTCAGCAAGGGGAAGGGGAGGTCCCTCTGAGCGTCCTCTCCTACCCTGGGCAGAGGGGCAGGGGATGGTGCCTTGGGGCTACTGCTCAGGCTGTAGGGCTAGCTCATTGGTCCCATTTTCATTCAGCTTGTCAGATATCCTGAAAAATGCCTCTTTCATGGCAGAATGGCAGGTCTTTATCAACTGTGGGATGTCTTCCACCGTCAAGCCTTCCGTCTTAATTGGATCCAGGACTTCTATTTTGATCTTCCCTGGAAACAAGAAGTGCAGAGAGGGATGTGTCCTGCTATTATTCTGGACACTTGGAATAAGCCAACCTAGATGTATTTTGGTGCCTTAGGTCAGGTCTTTTCTTAAAATACCACAAAGAAGTGGGCCCTGCCTGTTACCATTCCTCCAAACCTAACAGATCCTAGGGCCTGGTTCTCACAGTCTAAGCATGACCCTCAGCCCCTATATTGCTGCCATTGAAAAAGGAGAGATCAGAGAAGGCTTGTGGCTAGATTCTAGAGTGATTCATAAAACAGAGGCTGTTAGAGGGAGAAGTCATTTAAGGTAATATCACACCTCTCTCTCACCCCTGGTATACAAAACACACACACACACACACACACACACACATGAAACACATTTGTGCAGATGCCCATAATGGAGAGGATATTTCAGAGTCCATCTGGGCACGGGCTATGCCAAGGCAATCCCCCCAAAAGCTATTTCTGGAACTTCCACCAGAAACAGGATCTCACAACTAGCTGGGCTCAGACTCAAGTCTGGTTTCCTCCTGCTTTCTCTTCTGTGGAAGCCTTGGCCAACAGGAATGAGGAAGGTAGAGATTCTACTTTTCTGTGCCAGCACAGTCCCCTATACTCTGTGTACATCCAGTGTGAAGATTCCCTTCAGCTCTCGCCAGTGGCTTGGGCCCATAATCTTTGGATTCCTCTCTCCTCCCATCTCTTAAGCATGTCCAGAAAAGATGGCAGCTGTTCTGGGTATTGGTATAGCTACAGCTGCCCCTATATACCCGATCCCTGAAGGGTCAAACAGTACTTAGAGGATTCATATGCCAAGTAGAATCTTCTATACCTGGAGACCTTTGGGACAAGGGCACGCATCATAATCTCTATGTATGGCCCTGGCATTGCACTTTAGGCCTTCCCTCTAGTGTTCTCTTGTCAAATGGCCAATAGAACCTCACAAAAAAGTCTTAGGAGGGAAAGAAGCTGAGCAGGACTTGCTGACTCCATTTGACAGATGAGGAAATTGAGGCTCTAGAGCTGGTACTTAAATCCTAGCATAGATTTAGATTAGGAAGAACCAAAACTTTAAAATAAAATAAAAAATTTTTAAAGTATGTATAACCCAGTAGAATTGCTTGTCAACTCTGGAAACGAGGAGGGAGACAACAAGAATCATGTAATCATGGAAAAAATTTTAAAAATAAAATAAAATAGATTAGGAAGAACCTCAGAAAGTAATTAGTCCAACTTCTTCATTTTATAGATGGCTTAAGAAGGTTACGGGACAATATGAACCCAGGTTCTCTGGCTCTGAAGGCAGCTGCTTTTCCCACCACCCCAAGATACCTCAGCTTTCTCATTTTACATTCTTCTGGAGGAGGAGGAGGAGGAGGAGGAAGAGAAGGAAGAGGAGAAGGAAGAAGAGGAAGATTCCCACAAAATCACACACTTAGAAGGGGCAGCTGGGTGGCTCAATGGATTGAGAGCCAGGCCTAGAGATGGGAGGCCCTAGGTTCAAATCTGGCCTCAGGCACTTCCCAGCTGTGTGACCCTGGGCAAATCACTTGACCCCCATTGCCTACCCTTACCACTCTTCTGCCTTGGAGCCAATACACAGTATTGACTCCAAAACAGAAGGTAAGGGTTTTTAAAAAAAAAGCAAAACACACACTTAGATAATGACAGAGCTCAAACCAGCACTGAGGTACCCTCACCCCAAGTTCCTTACCCTTTACCACACTGGAATGAAGACTCATTGGTCAAGTAAAGTATAGCTCACAGACTGATCAGACAGTCAAAGAGAGCGAAAAAGACAAGATATATCCATTTCCTTTGGATTAGAGGAGTGAGGCCCACCTTCTTTGGCCTGATCTCCCAGGCAGGTTGTGTACTTAAAGATGTTAAGTCACCTAATAATCTGGGGCCATGGAGTGCCAAGGGGTCCAGAATCACTGGGGGCCTTCTTTATTTCTAGGGATTTCTGGGCAATAGGCTTCCTTGATCTTCTCTGGTACTCCACCTCAGGAAAGGTATCCACCCCTTTAACATCAAGCCTGTTCCAATCTCACTGGTTCTAATCCTGGACAAAGAAAGTTTTCAGTAATAAGGGATGAAAGGCAGAAAGGCATGGGGTCAAGGCCTAGTCTGTGCAAGTCTTCTTTCCTTCAGTTTCCTCACCTGTTAAATGAGGGACAACTGGCCCTACTACCACCCTTCCCAAGGATATTTTTAGCAGATGAGTATGAAAAGTGCTTTGTAGAGTATCAGATATGGGCTGAATAAAATTGCCTAAAGAACTAAAAGTCCTGTTCCACCTACTTCTTTACTGGGGACCAAAGGATTCTTTTCCTTTTAAAATATAAAATGCTTAGGGCAGCTAGGTGGCTCAGTGGGTCGAGAGCAAGGCCTAGAGTCTGGGGGGAGGATGGTCCCTAGGCTCAAATTTGGTCTCGGATACTTCCTAGCTGTGTGACCCTGGGCAAGTCACTTAACCCCAATTGCCTAGTCTTTACTGATCTTCTGCCAATACGGCCACAGTGTTGACTCTAAGATGGAAGGTAAGGGTTTTTTAAAAAATAAAATACTTTCAAGTGATCCAACTTAATTCTTTCTTCTTTACTGAACCCAGCTCATGACCTGCCTATTTGTAGCTTCTGAGTATAATCGAGTCGTCAGTACATACTGTACAAGAGTCAGGATTCCAAGCCCAAGCCAGAGTGGTCAGGTTCCTAGCTACTGTC
The DNA here is from genome assembly GCF_016433145.1 of Gracilinanus agilis. Taxonomy (NCBI): domain Eukaryota; kingdom Metazoa; phylum Chordata; class Mammalia; order Didelphimorphia; family Didelphidae; genus Gracilinanus; species Gracilinanus agilis. The sequence continues at coordinate 274,007,489 of NC_058131.1, forward strand.
CATGTCGAGTCAGCACTGTGCCACTGAATATTAGGTCCCTTGGGAAAGGTGAGTCTGACACTTTGTTTAGCCTCCAAGTTATAGAGAAAGACTTCTGAGCCAATCTTCAAGGGCCCAGGAAGGACAACTAAGGAGAAGCACAATTCCGTGGAAAGAATACTAGTCTGGGAGCTTAAGGTTCTAATCCTACCTCTGCCACAAATCAAGCTGTGTGACCTTGAACAAGCCAAGTCCCTTCCTTGGGCCTTCATTTCCTCAACTGTAAAATGGAGGAAGGAGGGAACTAGGTGACTTATTTCACCATCACAAACCCCATCCCCTAAGAGATGGGGAGAGAATTTGAGTTGCACTCCTCTCAAGTACCAGTTGGAGATTCAAGTTGTCCTGGGTCAGTGGGCCTACCTGGGGGAAGCATGAGAGCAAAAACCTTTCTCCAACACTTAGTACAGGGGCTCAAAAACAAAACCAACCTTATTGTTGGACTGAAGCTCAAATCCTGAGAGCTTCCTTCAGAACAGCTCAGGAAGGAAAAACAGAATAAGAAAAGGAATTAAGACAGAGAGGCCACATTCACATATACAGCCAAGGAGTCACATGAAGTACCTGATGTGAAGATTTTCTTCTTTGGTTGGTAAAAGGAAGAGAATGACGAATATACCACAGGAATGATTGGCACCTAGGAGTGAGGCAAACAAGCCAACAATGAAAACACTGGATTGAGACAAGAAGAGGAGACTCTCACAGTGGGACAGACTAGATGTGGCAAGCCTCCTTCCCTTTGGCCTCAGGCATCCCTCTTAGGGATACTCCCTTGGCACTAGGCCCAGGGGAACTACTCATTTATAAGGTTCAAACTACTCCCTTCCCCCAAGGATAAACCTGAGAGAAAAAGCCTAGCCCAGCCACCCAGTCTTTACTTGCTGCCAAATAAAACCGAATACTACCATCCTACCCCTTTCCCATATGAGTTCTTCCTTGGCATCTGTGGAGGAAAGCCAATGGAAGCTGCTGAGGTGATAAATAAGATCATGTGCTACCTATGCCATTTCTAGACCTCTCTTAAGGACTGTCTGCCTGAACGGTCCTAGCCCCTCCAGAAACAATACCCTGCTTTCCATCGAAAAGATTTTCCCACCCTCAGGAACCCCCCAGCCAGATGAAGAAGCTTTAAAAACAAAGCTAATAATGGAGTTCACTATCTTATGACCCTTCCACAAGAGCTGAGAGGTAGACAAGAAGCCGTCTGCTGCTGGGACATCAGAATCTGAACAGTCAACTCTGGTCCAACTTTTATCCGAGGTTCAGTCTTTTTCTGACTCATCTTGGGCCTGATCTCCAGCCTCCTTTGGGGAATGGGATGGCACCCTCTACCTAAATGATGATTGTTCTTACCCTGGTCATACCCTTCACATCCCAGTGATTATGAAACCCTATAGGTCATCACCCAAATTCTATTTCCTTTTCTCAACCCAACCACCAACCAATTCCTCATTCCAGTCTCCCTCAATCCTCCCACCCCAAAGTTTCAATGAAACATCACCCAGCCCTTTCACTTCACTCTCTGGCATGCCTGTTTCATGGGCAACTAATTTCCCTTCATCTTAAATCTTTTCCTCCTCTATTTCTTCTAACTACTAGTTATTACTGAAACCTGGCTCCCTGCTAATGACAGAGCTTCTCTGGTAGCCCTTTTAAGTGCCAATTTATTTCTGGTTGCATCCTCACTCATTTCCCTCAGTTCACTGGTCAAGCCAGGAGGGCTAGGATATTCTTTGCTCCTCATTCCCAATTCTAGGTTCTCTCCCCATCTATCTCTCAATCACTTCTCCTCCTCTGAGGTTCATGTTATTCATAACTAGCTCCCAATCAAAATCCTAGGAGCTGTTGTCTAAAGATCTCTAAGTCACTCCCCCTTTCCTTCATCAATGAGTTCAGTACATGGCTCACAATTTTTCTCCATTCTCCAGCTCCTGCTCTTAATTTCTTTTAAACCCTTACCTTCTATCTTGGAATCAATACTGTGTATTAGTTCCAAGGCAGAAGAGTGGTAAGGGCTAGGCAATGGGAGTCAAGTGACTTGCCCAGGGGCACCCAGCTAGAAAGTGTCTGAGGCCAGATTTGAATCTAGGACCTCCCTAGGCCTGGCTCTCAATCCGCTGAGCTACCCAGATGCCTCCTCCTGCTCTTACACTAGGGGACTTAAAACATACATATAGCTCCCCCTCAAACTCTAACCATTAAGTTCCTCAGCCTACTCAGGTCCATGGACTATAATCTCAGTTCACCTTAGTCACACCAAAAAGAGTTACACCTCTGAACTTTGTCATCCATGAATATACTACCTCCACAATCAAGAACCCTCAAATCCTCTTATTTTACAAAGATCTCCTATTACTCAGATGCCTTCTACCACTATCCCTTCCTTCACCCATCTCACATGAAGAGGCATATTTCTCCTTTCAAGGCTAATCCCTCTATCTGTTTAAATGATCCCATTTTTTTCCAGTGTCCTCTGATTGCCTCCTCTTGCACCCCTACTCTAATACTAGTTTTCAGTCTTTCCTTATGTACAGGCTCATTCACTAGTACCTATACAAATACCCATGTCTCCCCAATCCACAAAAATGCCCTTGCTAGATCCTTTTATCCCAGCTAACTATTGCCCTGCATCGCCTCTTCCCTTTGTGGCTAAACCCCTTGAAAAGGCCACCTACAACAGGTGCCTCCACTTCCTCTTCCCGCAGTCTCTTCTTAGCCCCTTACAATCTGGCTTCTATTGGAATTGCTCTCTCTGGCGTTACCAGTGATCTTTTAGTTGCCAAATCCAGTGGCCTTTTCTCATTCCTCATTTTCCTTGACTTCTCTGTAGCCTTTGACACAGCTGATCACTCTTTCCTCCTTGATATTCTCTTTAGGTTTTCAGGCCACCATTCTCTCTTGGTTCTCCTCCTACCTATCTGACTGTTCCTTCCCAGTTTTCTTTGCTGGATCCATCTCCTTTAATCATGCCCTTTAACCATAGGTATCCCTCAGACTTCTCTCCAAGGCTTCTCTCTTCTCCTTCTATATGATTTCCCTTGGTGATCTCATCAGTTCCCACCAACTCCTATGGACTTCATGACCATTTCTATGCTGATGGTTCTACTTAGTGAATCACCCCAGACTCTCTAGTAACCTCCAGTCTTGCATTTCTAACTGCCTTTTTCAGACATCTCAAACTAGAGGACCAGTAGACATCTTAGATGGAATTCATTATCTCTCCTCCTATATCCTCCTCCCTGCCTCCTACCTTCCCCAATTCTGTAGAGGGTAACAACATCTTCCAAATTGCCCAGGCTCAAAATCTCTCTCTCTCTCTCTCTCTCTCTCCAATCTATTGCTAATGGCTGTCAACTTCACCTTTGCAATATCTCTTAACTATGCCCTTCCCTCTCCTCTGACACTGCCACCACACAGGTACACTCATCAGTTTACACTTAAGACTATGGCAATAGCCTTTGTGCCTCAAGTCTCTCCCCCACTCCAACCCACTGCCTATTTGGCCACTAAATGCACATCCAACCATGTCACTCTCCTAACTCAATAAATTTCCATGGCTCCCTATTGCCTTCAGGATCAAATACAAAATCCTCTACTTGACATTCAAGCCTGTCAGAACCTAGCTTCCTCCTTCCTTTCCCATTTTCTTATACCTTACCCCCCTCGCCAAGTACACTTGGGATCTAGTGACACTAACCTCTCCTTGCTATTCTATGAACAAAACATTCCATCTCTCATCTGGTTCTTCTCCCATGCCTGGAGTTCCCCTCCCTCTTCAGTTCTGCTTCATGGCTTCTTTTAAGTTTCAACTAAAAATCTGGTCTCCTTCAGAAAGTTTTCTGAATTCCTCTTAAGTCTAGTGCCTTCCTTCTGTTAATCATTTCCTACTTAGTCTCTATATAGGTTGTTTGTATATGTGTGTTTGTCAGACTGGGAGCTCCTAGAGGGCAGGAGACTATCTCTGCTTCCTTTATATTTCTAACATTTAGCACGGGTGTCTGGCACATAATAAATGTTTAGTGACTGTCTCTCCCATTTCTAGAGGAAGTATTGAGAGAGTTGACTGGCCAGGAATTAAGTTTTGAGATTTTGAAAGCTGTGGGGAGGAGGAAAAGCTGGCTCCTTTTGTCCATCAATCAAACATTTAGTGTATGCTGTGTTCCAGGCACTAAGCTAGGCACTGGAGATAAAGAGACAAAAATAATACTGTGTTCTCAATTGCCACAACTGCCTCTTCCTTCTTCCTCACCCCAAACCCTACCCTTCCCAAAAGATGGCCCTTAAAAAAAGCCTTTCCCCAACTTGCCCCCAAATGAATCACCTGGGCCTGGACAGCCACATAAAAGGCACCCTTCTTGAATGGCAATATGTTATAACTTCCATTTCGTGTGCCCTCAGGATAAATCCACACTTTTAGCTGTCACAGAGGAGAGAAAAAAGAGAAAAAATGTTTATCTCTGCTATTACCCCTTTGAAGATCCCAGAATTCTAGAATCTTAGCTTTGTGAAGAGACCCCAAAGACTCTCTTGTCCACACTCCCACCTTCTGCAGGAATCCCTTCCAAAGCATCTGAGATAAGGAGTTAGTCAGTCTCTGCTCGAGCACATCAGAAAAAAATGAGGTTCAGATACTAACCCCTCTGCAGTTTTACTAAGGTCACATGCCTAGTTAGTACAGAGATAAATCCAGAACCCAGTGACCTCAAGTTCTAGAAAAAGAAATGTCCAATTTCTACCATGTCCCACCTCCTCTCTGGTAAGGTCCCCTTTGACACCAAGTCAGACTCACATTCTCCTTAACCAAGATGTCGCCCACTTCCCCCATCACTGACATGGCTGTGCTTGTCTGCTTTCTGTTGATGAAGATAACACCTCCAAGGTACATGATTAGGCCCACAGGGCCTGCGAAAACCAGCTCTCGCTTGGCAATCTGGATGCAGTTTTTCGGGAGGATCTCCATCATACCTAAAGCCAGGGCAGAGTCACCAAGAGAAAAGGAAAGAAACATTCCATTCTAGAAACTCCCTGGCACAGCAGGCTCAGAGATCGAAATAACTGTTCTGGGTGGAGAGAACAAAATGAATGAACAAGGAAGGGCATGGAGATGACAGGGCTTTCACACCAGGGAAGATCTTAGAAATACTGGACAATTCAGATGGGCTATAGTTCAGATTATATGGAGAGCAGAAAAGCCATAAGAGGAAACATGAACGTTAACTATGGCCAAATTGTAGGAGGGACATTTAAGTCAAACTAATGTGTTCAAGGGTTAAAAAAAAAGTCTCAAGCCAGTAAAAAGGCCCTTTTAAAATTTTTAATTAAAAAAAAAAAACCCTTATCTTCTGTCTTAGAATCAATAATGTATATTGGTTCTAAGGCAGAGTGGTAAGGGCTAGGCAATAGGCGTTAAGTGACCTGCCCAGGGTCACACAGCTAGGAAGAGTCTAAGATCAGATTTGAACCTAAGACATCCCGTCTTTAGTTCTGACTCTCTATCCACTGAGCCACCTAGTTGCCCCCCAAAAGGCCTTTTTTGTAAAGAAGAATTTTTTAGGAGGCAGGAGGTTATAGGTTCAAATGTGACTTCCAACACTTCCTTGCTATGTGACCCTGAGCAAGTCACATAATGCCAATTGTCTAGCCCTTACCAATCTTCTGCCTTGCAAATGATACTTAGTATTGATTTTAAGACAGAAGGTAAAGGTTTAAAAAAAATTTTTAAGTGATTAACTTACTAATGATCTCAACAAATCCAATCAAATACATAAAATATGATGGAATCCTTAATAAAATCATCACTTATGAACTACATTTTTGTGAAAGGAAATACACAATTTAAAATTTTATTTGCTTCCCATCTCTTTTCATGTTCTAGAGCAGCTTTGATCTCAGAGGCCAGAGCTGCCATTAAAAAACTTGTATACAAAGACTCAAGAAAACTAACCTAAAGATCCTGGCTCCTTCCAATGAGCAACCTTCTTCGTCCCATCCAGATCCAGGCTCCTTTTTCTACCTAAAATAGCTGTTTCCCTTAGCAACCCACCTCTCATTTAAGCTAAGTAGTTTGTGAAATGTGGGCAGGGAGAACTTGCTAAAAAGCAGTTTGTAAGCACTGTTCTCAATTTTCCTACCCTCAACCCAAAAATCCAGGAGGGCCCAGTTTACCTATCATATCCAGGATGCTCTGGTGGTTAGAGATGATGACACATGGCTTGTCATCACGCAGCTTCTCCACACCGTGCGCCTCCAACCGAAGGCCATAAAAGTACTTAAAAACTCGGACAAATCTCGTGACGATACTATAGGAGAAAGGACAGTGACTGTGAGTTCCTCCACTCCCCAGAGACAGTTCAGTGGATAGAGCATGAGAACCTGCAGACAGGAAGATGCAAGTTCAAATCTGGCCTCGGACACTTACTAGCTATGTGACTCTATGGACAAGTCACTTAACCTGTTCTCTGTTTCCTCATTTATAAAAGGGAGATAATAATAGCATCTCTTTTTCCCAGGATTGTAAGGATCAAATGAGATAATAGTTGTAAAGACTTTGGCACAGTGCCTGGCACAGGAAATGCTATATAAATGCTGGTTGTTATTGAGTCAAGTCATTGAACCTCGGTCTGCTTCCATTCCCTCAACTATAAAAAGGGGATAATTATAGCAACTACCTTAGAGTTTTAAGGTCAACTATTAGTGATGTGTCTGGTAAACATTGGGCACTTAATAAATGCAATTTTTCTTCCTTCTTTCCCTTTCTTCTTCAGGAGAGGCCAAAGCAAGAGACCAGTTTGGGGTAATGGGGCTAAGACAAAAGCAGAGAAAATAAATAAAACAAACACAAGTTAGAGGACAGAAAGGAGAGACACACATATTATACTGGTACTGAGATTCAGTGTACTGGAAAGAATCATGGATTAGAAATCAGGAAGTCTAGATTCTAATCTTTGTTCTGCCACAGACTTCACTGTGTGACCCCAAAGTTCATTCACTTTTCTGGGCACAGTTTTGTCATCTGGAAAATGGACACAGTAATATCAATCTTGTAGGGGCAGAGGGGTGGGGTAGAAAGGTGGGAGAAGAGATTTTATTTTCCTTGTTCTAGCTCCAGGGCCTCTGCTGACTCTTCCATCAGGGTGACAATTTGACCAAAGGAAATTTGAAGGTCTTTTGGAGCCAGTGATTGTGCCATCACATGTTCATTTTAGGAAGCAGCATGAATTCCTCAACTATCTCAATATCACTGAGCAGTTACCAGAGCTAGAGGGAAGAGAGGATTCAGAGGAATAGTGGTCATGGGTGAGATTCTGCTATACCTATGTTGGTGAACCTATGGCATGAAGGCCAGGGCGTGCTAGAGAGGGAATGTCCCCCGCCCCTACCATGTGCCTAAGGGCATTTCTCACATCCTTGCCCTTCTGCCCAGCAGCCAATGGAAGCACTTCCTCCCTCCCCTGTCTAGGGTAAGGCTCACATATGGCGTGAGAATTGCAGTTTGGGTATTGGGTTTTTAAAAGGTTTGCCATCATTGCTCCTCCAGGCAGTTCTGGGACAGATCCAAACAACTGAGTGTGATGATGAAACAATAGTCAGTGGAAAGAGCCCTGGCTTTGGAGAAAGAGGCCCTGGGTGCAAATTCTGGCTTTGCCACTTCTATCTTTCTGATCTTTGGCAACTCAATTTATTTCTCATGGACTCCATTTCTGCATCTGCAAATTGAGGAGGTTGGCCTTAGATGATTTCTAAGGTTTTTTGGGCAGCTAACCCTGAATGGGATAACAAAGGTTTGGACAAAACTGAAAAAAGTGAATTATAACAGTTTCTTAACCTCCAAAGCCAATGAACAAATGGGACGTTGGGGCTGGAAGTAGTGTAGAGATTTTGTCTTTGGGAGAAAAGAAACTTAAATTGATAGAAAGGGGAACTAAGAATGTGGGTAGCCTAACATTCAAGTATCCCTGTCAGGAAGACCAGAGTTCAAATCCTACCTCAGGCACTTACTAGCTATGTGACCTTAAGCAAGTCATTTGACCTTTGATCTACCTCAAATTCCTCTCTGATAAAATGGGGATAACAATCGCAACTGTAACATCACAAGTCAGTAATCAATGAAACTCAAAGAGGAAAAAGAGTGAAATCTTGTCACACAACATTTTTTTTAATCCTTACCTTCCATCTTAGAATCAATACTAAGTATTGGTTCCAAGGCAGAAGAGTGATAAGGGTTACAGTAATGGGAGTTAGGTGACCTGCCCAAGGTCACACAGCTAGAAAGTGTTTACGGCCAATTTTGAACCTAGGACCTCCTAACTCAAGCCCTGGCTCTCTATCCACTGAGCTACCTAGCTGTCCCCACTCAAATTTTTAATCAGTGAATGTCACACTTTCTAAAAAAAATCTTCTAATAATTAGAGCTGTCCAAAAATGGAATGGGCTTCCTTGAGTGGTAAAGCCCCTACATCTTCAAGCACATTTTAGATGACCACTTGTTGGGGATGCTAGATGGAGCTAAGGCCTTGGACTCTGGAACATTAAATCTTGATTCAAACACTTACTCTGTGAGACCCTGAACAAATATTTAACTTCCCTGTGCCTCAGTTTCCTTATCTGTCAAAAAGGGGGGGGGGGGGACACTAGCATCTATGTCACTAAGTTCTATACGGTAAGGATCCAGTGAGATAAGGTATAAAGCTCTTTGCAAATATATTAAAGCACTATATAAATACTAGCTATTTTGTAGAAGGGATTCTGGATTGGATAATAGGTTTCGGAAGCCCCTCCCTAACTTTGACATTCTGTGATAACATCTCTATCCAGGCATGGTGAGACAACTGGATTCCAGGTAGGGTCCAGAAGAAAAGAGAACTCTGATCCCTTTCCAACGGAAACTACAGTCTTATTTCTGCCACAGACCTGGAGGCAGCTGGAATAATCATGTCTAGCTTAAGGGTTATCATCCAATGGGGGCGAGGAGGGCTATACTGGTTGCAATGGTCCTTGTAGTTGTGTGGATCATGAGCTCCTGTATATCAGGGATGGTGACTGGACCTGAGATTTCCCTGGTCTACATAATTCCTAGGAGGAGGAAACATCACATTTCCAGACCAGGGAAATCTTAGGTCTAGTCCCCATCTCTGATATACATTTGCTGCCATTAGCACTGAGACATTTAGCCACTTCCCCAGGGTCTCGCACACACACAGTATATACAGTAGAGGCAGGACTAGAACATGGGCCTTTTTGGTTCTGAGGCTGGCTCTCTCTATTCACTATGCCATTCTGCCTTAAATGCCCACAGAAATGTCCATTTTTAAAATAGGGTTTCAGGGTTCGGGTAGGTAATGATTCTCCTGGATCATCAGGACTTCTGGGGCTCTGGAAAGAAGCTATACTATTGTTTACATGTAGTAGGCCTTTTAGAGGAAAGGAGCTATAGTCTGATCTTGAAAGGGAAGGGCAGCAGAGATACAGAGATGAGAAAAGCACGACCTTCCAAAGAGTCTCAGGGGACAAGGAGTTCCTTGGGGTTCCGTTGTTTCAGTTATGTCTGACTCTTCTTGATCCCATTTGGGGTTTTCTGGGAAAACATAAGGGAGGAGGTTTGCCATTGCCTTCTCCAGCTCATTTTACAGATGAGGAAACCAAGGCAAACAGAGTGAAGTGACTTGCCCAGAGTTATACAGCTAATAAGTGTCTGAAGCCAGATTTAAACTCAGAAAGTTGAGTCTTCCTGACTCCAGGCCCAGCACTCTATCCACTGAGCCATCTAGCTGCCGCCTTATGGTCTTCTCAGGTTTTAAATGTATAGAATGAAAACCCATGTGCGACATGTCCTACTCATATGAAACTGGGCACTAACTAAGAGAGGCCTGGTAGCAAGTCCTTTGGCTACACTACATAATTCCTCCCACAGCAGGGAAGCTTATCGTTCCTTGTCTAATTTTGCTGGGTAGCTTTTCTGCCAGTTTAATCTGAATAATTGGACATTGGCCTGAAATACAATTTTTTAATTCCTATCTCTGTTACCAGATGATTTATCTGTACTTCTCAAGAACGTTGGCACATTCTCTTTTCTTCCTCAAAAGGTTCAGTGACTGGCTCAGTCTCTCTTTGTCCTAACTCCAGCCCTGATAGTTTAGTTAGGGGATGGACTTCAACATATCTATTTCTCTAATCTACCTTGGCTATCTCATACAAAGACAGTCATGTCCTTGACATTACCATCATCCAGTACAACTCTACTCCCATATTCACGAAATGTGCAATTATTTTATCTGGTCATAATCTTTTATTGCTACATCTTTCTTTCTGCATTATGCCTTTTAGCCTCTTCTTCATCCTCACCATAAAGTCCAATCCCTCAACCACTCGGAGTTCCTTCCTAAGGGATCATCCATCATCCTTGCACTAGTGACACTCTTTCCTTTATCTCCTTATTATCAACTGTACTATTTCTCAACACTGTTGATTGTGCCTTATAAAACCCCAAATTTTGAGCCCATGAAATCTTGCTATTAAACCAACTACAAGTTTACATAATCTCAACCAGGCCTAATTTCAGCAACACATTTCTAATTAGTTCACTCTCCTACTCACCATATTTGCTAGTCTGAATCTTGTCATCCCTCTTCAAGTGTCCCAAGCAGTGATGGGCAAACTTTTTAAAGAGGGGGTCAAAGGAAAAGAAATGCTCACCTGTCAGTCTGTTTCTAAGGCAACTCTTTCAAAGTTTCATAGTATTGTACCCTACTCATTGTATTTGTCAGATTAGGAATGATGTCTCGAGGCCAGATAGAACATTTCAGGGCCCCCCCCAACCTGGCCTTCGGGCCATAGTTTGCCCATCACTGGTTCCAAGTATCACTTCCTTCCACCTTCTCAGCTGAAGGTTTTTGCTACATAATTCAGGAAAAAAGACGGAGGCCATTTGATATGTGTTTCTCCCTATTTACCTCTTCCTCATCTTACATCAGACACGTACACCCATCATCTCTTTCACCCTTGTCTCGAGTAAAGAGGCAACCCTTCTAGCCATGAAAAACCCCTCTGTGTGTACCTTTGAGGCTATCTCATCATCCCTATTAATCTCCAACCTCTTCCTGTCCACTGTCTCTAAACATGCCTATGGTCTTCTGCATCCTTAAAAACCCTCATTTAATTCAGCTACTCTGCAAGTCACTGGTCTATATCTCCTTCCTTTTATGGATAAATACCTTGAGAAAGTCTTCTATGCTTGATTCATAGACTTGGTTTTTGCTTCCTCCTCTTTCTTTCCTCTCATTCTATTCTAAATCTTTTGCAAGTCTGGCTTCTCATCTCATCATTCAACTGAAACTGTTCTACTCAAATAACCAAAGATCTCTTAACTGCCAAATCCAATGGTCTTTTCTCAATCTTCCTCCTCCTTGACCCCTCTGCAGTCTTTGACACTGTTGATCATCTTCTCTTCAACACTTTCTGCAGTCTAGGTTTTGATGACACTAATCTCTTGATTCTTTTCTTACTTTTCTGACCTCTCTTTCCCCAATAAATTGTGGGTATCTCTAGGTCCTCTTCTCTTCCCCCTCTACTATCTTAGTGATTTCATCAGTTCTCAAGGGTTCATGGATCTTGGATCTTTTTTATGTTGAGATCTATTTATTTTTAGTTCCAACCTCTTTCCTGACCTCCAATCTCAACTGCCACCAACAGAATTTTATATCTTAAACTGGAAATCTTATAAGCATCTCAACATGTCTAAAATGGAACTCATTATCTTTCCTTCCAAACCCTTCTCACCTCCCAATGGCTATGCTGCCGTGAATAGCATCACCACCCTCTTCAGTTACCCTAGATGTCATCTTTGCCTCCTTCCTACTTATCTCACATATATAATCTATTGCCAAGTCTTATCATTTTTACCTTTTCAACATCTCTCCTATACGTCCCATTCTTCCCTTTCAAATAGCCACTACCTATCACTGTCCCACTGAGACTATTTTAATACTCTTCTGGGGGGTCTCCTTGGCTCAAGTCTCTCCCCACTCCAATTCATCTGCCATTCAGATGCCAAAGTGATTTTCCTAAAGCACAGACTGAGCCATATCACTCCCTGATCTGATAAACTCCAGAGGCTATTTTTTGACCTCCAGGATATCAAATGGAAGATTTTTTTTCTTTTGGCATTTAAAACCCTCCACCAACCCAGCCACTTTCTACCTTTCTGGTTATCTTAAATTTTACTCTGCTTCATGTACTTTGCCATCCAGAGACCCTGGCCATTCCTCAAATATGATATCCCATCTCTTGACTCCAGACCTTTCAACTGGATTTCTCCTATGCCAAGAAAATTTTCTTTCTTCCCCTTCACATCGTGCCTCCTAGTGGAGATTTTGTTTTGGCCATTCTTCTCTTTCTTCCATTCAACTAGTGCCTTTCCTATGAGATTACCTGCTTCTACAGTGATATATCTTGCATGTCATTTCCCTTTTTAGAATGTGAGCTCTTTGAAGGCAAGGTCTGTGTTTTTGCCTTTTTTTACTTTTTTTTTGTGCCCCTCATGCTTAGTAGAGTGCCTGAAACATAGTAAAAACTTAGTAAATTCTTGCTGACTAACTGAATTGCCAATAGACATATATCTGCTTTGACTGAAAGAGTACGATTTGAACACAGTTCTCTTTTGTCTACAAATCCAAGATTCTTTCCATTGTACCACACTGGACTCAAACTAGTCAGCAGCAGCTAGCTTAGAAGATGTTCAAAGTCACTCTTAATGATGACCCTTGTCTTTTAGTGTCAAGTAGGGCTTGGGATAAGACTATTTACACAATCAAATAAACCATCCAAATTATTGTTCTTTCCTGGGAAACAGCACAAAGATCCTCTCTAGAGACTCTGAATACATTCAGAACTCTTAGACTAGCCTCAATACCTAGGAACAAGAAAGGAGTCCCTACAAAGTGGGAACACGGGAGGAAGAAAATAATTCTTTCTCCCTGCCCCTTGGCATCCAGACCAATGACACTTATCCAAACCTCCCCCCCCCCAAAAAAAGACCCCTCAATTTGGTTCACTTTCTAGATGGGCCATTGGCTATCTTCCCTCAAGGGAGGCAACCTAACAGCATCCTCTTGTACCATGATCCTTAGAGAAAGGTAATCTATTTCTAAATAGATTTCTAAAGTTAATAATTTCTATGAGCAGAGCTGATAATCCTCCAGTGTCTAACTTTTCTAACTCCCTTTAACTTAGATACATAGTCAACTGACACTTCCTAGCTGTGTGACCCTGGGCTGGTCACTTAACCTCCACTGCCTAGCCCTTACTGCTCTTCTGCCTTGGAACCAATACACAGTATTCATTCTAAGACAGAAGGTAAGGGGTTAAAAAAAAAAAAAAAAAAGGTTATATAAGGTCAACCAGTAGTGAGTGGCACTGTATCTCATCATAGATATGGAGACGGAAGGGCCATTGGAGTTCAAATCTATTATTTTACAGATGAGAAAACTGAGGCCCAAAGAGCTCCCTCAGATAATAAATAATAGAATCTGCTTCTGAATCCAAGCTCTTTGATTCTAAATCCAGTGATCTCTTCCACCGTACCATCACATGTTCTAGGCCCCATCCCATCGCCACCTCTGATGTAGTGACTGGTATCTAAATATCTTGAAATACAATACACAAGGCCTACGGACCTAAAGCTGGAAGGGGCCTTGGATGGCATCTAATAAATCCTCACTTACAAATGAGGAAACTGAGAAACAAGAAGGTTAAATGTCATGCTGTTTCTTGTTCCCCTTCAAGACTTCCTTCAAGACTCAGCTCTTCTCCCTCCTTCTACAGGCCTTTCCAGGTCTATCCAGCCCACCGGTTAATGCCTGCAAATCATCTGTATATATCTTACATGTGCCTAGAATTTACATGGTATCTCTTCAATGACACAATAGGCTTCTTAAAGGCAGGGACTGTTGGTTTGTTAAGTTTTTGCTTTTTTTTTTTTTTTTTTTTTTGTCTGTCCCCTCAGAGCTCAGCAGAGTGTCTGGCACATAGTAAGTAATTAATAAATACCTGCTGACTATTTGAGCTTCATCTTTTTTAGCTAAAGTCTTTGAGTGAACTCTAGAATCCACAGAATAGATTTAAATGGGATCAGGGAGAGAGGGAAGAAAAAAGTAAGCTCTGATTTGGAAGGGTATGTATGGAATAGTGGGAAAGGTATAAAAATAAGAGGTAAGAAGGAATTTTTTTTTCTCATAAAGTTGCCCAGGTTGGCTCTGTCTAGACACCTCAGTTCCCTGGGGGGTGGGGGTGGGGGCTTATATATATGTTTTTTAATCCTACTTCCTGTCCTAGCAACAACTCTAAGATAAAAGGGCCAGGGGTAGGCAAATGGAGTCAAGAGGCTTGCCCAGGGTCACATAGCTAGGAAGTTTCTGAGGTCAAATTTGAACCCAGGACCTCTCATTTCCAGGCTTGATACTTCTTCTACTGAGCCATCTAGCTGCCCTCAGAAGTTGTGTTCTTAAGACAGAGAAGACTAAGTCAAATCAAGAATAAGCAAGCAAAGAGGCCTCTTCTTTGGAAGATGTGTGAGACTCATATTTGGACATCGGCCTAGAAGACAACTCTAACTATGGCCTGCTCTCGGTTTCCAGTTTGGATAGAACCCATTGCTTAAACAAGGGCAGAGATCCTGTCTTGCAAAAGTGTATTACTGGCCAGAAGGGGAAAAGGGCTAATGGGACTGGAGGAAAGGAGAAAATATGAAGTTATTCCTGTTCGGTTCCAGAAACTAAGCCTACAGCAGAACTCAATAAGACTAACCCTATGTCAGTCTCATTAAATCATAATTAAGTCTGACTTTCTTAATAGGACTAGAAGTTCCATGAAGGAAAAGTCTCCTTTGTGACCCCACATTTTTAGCATGACTGCAGTAAAAGCAATCACTCATGAAATCTGTCATTTAACTTGGCCAATCTCTCTGACATAATAGCTAGCCTGCCAGTATGGATTAATCCTAAAAGTATGCTTTCCCAGTACCTTTTGGGACTCATCTAATTTGGGTTAGAATCCAGTTAAATAGCTAAGGAGCCCTTAAGGGCTGGTTTAGAGGGCACTTTAATATCATACCACTTCCAGGAAGGTTGAGCAGGGAGGGTGAAAGGTAGAGCAAGGAGGACTAGGGGGAAAGAAAAGATCTCCTTCCTTCTGATTTGGTAGACCAGACCAAGAAGGAAGGATGTATGGGGCAAGAGGTATTTTGAGAAGAAAGAAAGCTTGCCCCACTGAACAGAGCTCAAACCTCTTCATGATTCCCTCTTTTTGAGACAACGGAGAGTTCCTTATTAAAGAATCATGCCTATAGAGGAGTCATTCACTCCTCAGGTTTGGCAATTATAAGGTTTAAAAGCTTCTTCTGGGCAATATCTGGGATGGTGGAAAAGAGTTCTGGATGTGGACAATGAACTTGGGTTCAAATCCCAACTGCCTCTGACTGTGAGGGTAAATCACAATCTCTCTGAGATTGTTTCCACATTTTAAGATAAGGAAAATACCAGAAGCCTTTGACCTTGCTGCCAGGGAAAAAGATCAGAGGCAAATGCAAATTCCCCAGAGAAGACACTCTGGAACAAATATTCAAAGGCGAAGAGAAAGGAGGGGGAAGGACCCAGAAAGGGCTAAATTTCTCACTACAATTGGCCTAGGGCATGGGCCACTCAGTTCAGTACAAGCTCAAGCCCAATAATGGAATCCTTGAAGTGATGTACCTCAAGGGCTTCAATCCATACAACCTCACAACTCCTACTCTCCAGGCTACCCTCAGGCTGTAAAGCCTCAGGCTCTGACCTCAGCAAACTTCATCCTCTCCTCCCCTTCTCCGAGACTAGCTTATCATAAAACTCCTCCAGCCTTCCCTTTCTATGGCAATAAATGGCAGCCCAAGGACTTTTGAATGAGACTATCTGACCTAGTTCCCCAAAGCAGCCCCTCAACTGAAAACTTAAAGAGATTAGGGTAACCAAGGAAGGTTCTACCTTAAAGGAGAAAAGGAGGAAGCAAATTAGAAGCCCTGAAAATCCCACCATTAAAGAAACTTATTAACCCTCAATTTCCATCAATTTAGCACATCTACCAAAGGAAACTGCCTGGCACAGAGCATGACTAAGGGGGCAACAAGACGAAGTTTTGTGAAGGGAGGGAAGAAATGTGAAAGAAAGAATTCAGCAAAAAAAATTTTTTAAAGAAAGAAAAAGAGAAAAAGAAGGGAAGGAATGAAGGGAGGAAGGGAGGGGAGGGAGGAAGGAAGGAGGGAAGAAGGGAATGATTCAGAAAGGTCTGGAAGTAGAGCATTATCTGACCAGGACATTGAGTAATGGGTAAAGGGGTAATGGGTAATGGGTGGGGTGGGGGGGGGGGGCGCTTGCATCCTCCAACTAAGAC
Organism: Gracilinanus agilis; assembly: GCF_016433145.1. Lineage (NCBI taxonomy): Eukaryota > Metazoa > Chordata > Mammalia > Didelphimorphia > Didelphidae > Gracilinanus > Gracilinanus agilis. Next base: position 274,023,944 of record NC_058131.1, read on the forward strand.
CGGAGGGCATATAAAGACTCCAGAACCTAGTGGAGGAAGAAAACACAAATTTTTGCTTAGGATCCGTGGGGGGGTGGGGGAGTGGGGTGAATGCCACAGGGCAGGTTACAAAAATTAACCAGCCATTCTCCCAGTCCCTTTAGTACAGGCCAGAGTAGGCAGGAAGCCTTGCAGGGTAGTTTAAAGGGTACAATAGAGTTCTTTGAAGTGCTCAGAAGTATCTCACCAGGAAGGGTTGGGAAAAATAGAGAAATTCTCAAATGAAGGCCTGGCCCAAGAGCAGGACTCTGAACCGGTAACTGACTGATTTCCCCCTTGGATATTTTGACTCCCAGATTCCCCAAGATTCAATACTTAGCTGGAGGCACCTCTAACAGGAGGCTTTTCCTAATTGATCCTCCCCCCATCCTCTGAAATGATCTCTATAATATATTGTGCACTGCCTGTATTCATGTTGTTCCCCCATCTCCCTCAGTAGAATTTTAAAAAGGCTCCTTAAGGTCACAGACTGTTCGGGATTTTGCCTCTGTAATCTCAGGGCCCAGCACAGGGTCTGGAACAGAGTAGGGATTAAACAGAACTGACCCACTGCCTTTATGCTGATGCAGTTTCAGGCCTCTTAAAACTGTTATAATCTCTCCCCTATACACGCCCAGGTCAATGCTCCAGAAAATACCTCTGTGTATGGACTAGTTCCCAGGTTCAGTGTGCCCTTCCCCTAAATCAAGTAGGTCGGGGAGAAGCTTAGCAAGTCAGACTTAGACTGGACTTGACCAGTAACAGTTAAGCCTGGCTTGTGGATTCATTAGATTTCTATCAGGCTAGACTCCAAATAACAGCTTTCTAAAACAAGGATGGGAATTTGTTCAATTTAGGGTATTTAAGAAGAAAAAGTAAGTCTCTGGCTCTCCTTATTAACTTGATAACAGGGACTTGTGCACAGCCCAGGAGTACTTTTTTATAACAGATAGAGAGAGCACTGGGTTTGGAGTCAAAAAGGCCAAAAGTTCAAATCCAGCTGCAAACATTTCCTAGCAGTGTGACCCCAGGCAAGTCATTTAACCCAGCCTCAATTCTCTTAACTGTAAAATGGGGATTAACAATAGCACCTTCCTCAAAGGGTTGTTGTGAGATCAAATGAGATATCTGTAAAGCACTTAGCACAATTCCTGGTACATACTAGGTGCTTAATAAATGCTTACTCCCCTCCACCACCACCACCACCACCATGTTTGAGCTAATGCCTGGGAATAAAAAGAAAGGCAAAAGACAGTCTCTGCTCTCATGGAACTGGCATTGTAAGTACTTAACAAATGTTTGCTGAACTGTCTGAACTCTGAACAGCCAATAACATTGGTACAACAGTTCTTCCAAGCCAACAGGGCATGAGTCCACTATAGGGTGACCATATCTGCCCTGGTAAAAAGGGGATCCTTTTCACTAAGTTATTCCAGAACAGAAGCCCGACAAAAGGATGTCCCTGGGAAGTCTCTCAACAGTAGCCCTTTTCTTTTCTGGAGGAGCTCTGGAGGGGTCACAAGATCTATTCTCAGAGGGCTGCTGAGTGGAGGTTTGATGATGTGCTTACTCACTGAAACCAGCAGGACTCAGGAGAACAGGAAGATCCTAGCTAAACTGAAGAAGCCAAGTATAGCTGGAAAAATCACCCGACTGGGATCAGGAGGCAGCTCTGCTACACACTCCAAATGTGACCCTCTCTCACTCTGGGCCTATGGTTTCATCTCCCCCATCTGTAAAACTAGAATAGACTGGGGGGGGGGGGGGGGAAGAATTAGGTCGGACCTGACTAGCTGAAGAGACTGAGAAGAGGAAAGCAAGGCTAAGGTAGGATCTATCACTTCTTCATAGGGACTCTTGCTCAGCCACAGTCCATGAGGCAACATGATGTGGTAGATCAGAGTGCTAGATTTGAGTCTGAAGCCCAGGTTTGATTTTAGATTCTAGCACCTTTTACCTGGTGTGCCTTTGGACAAATGAAGACTTCTGTTGGCTTGTCTTCTCTTCTGTCAATTGAGGGTGATGGACTAGATGGCCTCTAAGGCCCCTCCCAAATCTAAATCAATGGTTCTATGTGACCTTAAACAAATAATTGCTTCACCCTTTTGGGCAGAGGTGTGTTGGCAAATGTTGTTATAATAACTGGATCTCTGGAGGGGAAAAAAATGTACCCAAGAAACATTTTAAAGTTCATTTTTAATTACTTAAGATTTCCTCCATTGCTTTTTAAATTCTAGTACAAAGGTGCTAAACTTGCTGCTCTTAAAACATTTGAGTATGTCTGAATCAGATTAAAATTAAACTGGGATATGTTTGGGGGTTTTGGTTTTATAAGATTATTGACTTACAAAAATGAATAATATGGAAATATGCTTGTATAACCCAGATTGAATTGTTTATCAGCTCCAGGAGGGAGGAGAGAAGGGAGGGACACAATATGGATCATATAACTTCCAAAAACTTATGTGGAAATTTGTTATTAAAATAAAAAAATCCAAATTTTAAAAAATGCAACTGGGAAATGTTAAACAAAGTAAATAAAAGTGCAATAAAAGAGAAATAATGTTAGTTTGTGGTTTTCAAAGTCTCTATTTGAATTTAACATCCCATGGTCTATCCTAAAACAATATATCAAGCCCAGATTTGTAGCACTTGCTAATTTCAGAAGTCTAAATGCTCACAGAAGATGTAACAATTGGCTCCAAAGAGCTAGTTTCATCTGGCTCTGTCCTTGTTGGTTTCCTCTTCTGTAAAAGAAGGGAGTTGGACTACAAGGTCCCTTAAGATCTCTTCCAGTGCTAGATCCCTGATCTGAGATGACCTTAAGCAAGTTACTTCATCTCCTTAGGGATCTTTCATCTGTCAAATTAGGGGTTCTTCCAGCTTTAAACTCGTGATCTTATGGATCCTACTGGGCCAACCCAGCCCAGCACCCTGCCAGAGGAGACTGGCCAGAATGACTCCTCACCTAACTGTGAACAGATGCCCCAACTGCAGAACTAATTATTATGATGATGATGATAAAAATAATAAATGAAACATGGATATCACTTTAAGAACTGCAAAAAAAGGGTTTTATACAGAGGACTCCAAAGAAAGAAAGAAATGTAGTAATAGAAATCCTAGAACTTTTTCAAGGCCAGTGAGACAAGAAAAAGAAGAAAAAATTTTCTTTTAAAAAAAAAAAAAAGGCACAATGCCCTCCAGTCCATTCCTGAAATCTCTGCTGCTCTACCTAGGCTGCAGGAAGAGTGCTGATCATTCATTGGCTCTTGGAAATTTTACTGTTCTCAGGTGATGCCTGATTTGGGATGGGAGTGGCACCTGGACTACAAAGAGTAGTCCTACTGTGGTGCCTAGCCTGGGTAAATCAACCCAAATGGCAGTTATGATTGACTCTTGCAGGAAGAAAATTCCAGCCCCACTTTTTTCAATGAACTTGGAGCTAATGAATTTTCCCCAAACTCCCCCACTGTCTCTTCCTCAATATACTTCTTGAACACTAATAAAGAAATAGATAAGCCTTCCCCAGGGGAGAAGTGAAGGAGGTCTTTTAGATATTACCATTCTTTCTCTGAACCCAAGAAGACCTGGGGAAAAGGGCTGTCCCAAGCCCCTTAAAGGGGAGGGGAAATAAAGAGACTCTAGGTCCATGCCTAGAGTCTCTAGCTTTCTCCGCTTTCGTGCCTTTCACTGGCCTATCTTGGTGCACCCTCTCCTCTTCACAGCACCGAATAGGGAATCTTCACACTAAGGACTTGTAAGCTTTAATACCACTGAACTCAATTCGTGTGTAGCCTGGGGCAAGTCACTTCCCATCTACTTAAGCCCCGTTTCTTCCACTGGGAAAAAAAGGTGTTTTGACTGGATGATTTCTAAATTCCCTTCCAGCTCTGGTATTCTAAACTGGACCAGGAAACTGCCCCACAGACAAGAACCCAGACTAGTACATCTTCCTTCTATTTTAAGGGGGGCACCCATCTCCCACTCTTTCTTTCCTTGGGCCAGTGGGAGGAAAATGTTGCCCTCTGCCTTCCCTTCCCAGTAGTCCTCTGCTTCCTACCCCCAGGGGTGCAAAGAGGGTTACTAGGGGTGGGGGTCCTCGGCAGATAGGCAGGTTGAAAGAGAGATGGTTCAGACACAGTTCAAGGGGGGGGGGATTATGACGAGTTTCTCCTGTGACCACGACGCGGTCTCTCCCCCGACCCCTCCCGAACGGGGAACCCCCGGAAGAGCCGAGGAGAAAGTTTTCAGCTGGCAGGAGAGGAGGAGGGGGCTCAGGATTCGCCGAGGTACCCACCCCTACCCCCCACCTTAGTCGTCAAGGCGAGGAGTCTCCAGGAAGCCCAGACAGGCGGGGCAGGAAGAAGGGAAAGGGGAAAAAAGAAAGTTAGAAAAGCGGAAGGAGTTGCCCTGGAAGCCGCCGCACTGAGTATGCCCGCTGCGGGCAAAGCTCCCGGCCCCCGGTCCCCGGCCCCCCGAGCAGTCCGGTGCCCAGCTTGCCTCATGTTGCGCACGGTGCGACCCCTATTGACCAGGAAGCAGACCACGGAGGCCACCGTGGAGGCCACCAAGCATATCAGGCAATAGGATCCGATCTTGTAATAGAAGTTGACAGTGCGGCTCAGCAGGGGCAGCGTGAGCAGCAGCGTTAGCAGCGCCCCGATCCACATATCTAGGGTGGCCATGCTGGCCTCGGCTCCGGTCGGCTCGACGGGCTGGAGCGCTCCGGAAACGCGCGCGTGGAAGACGCGCCGGGGGAGCCAGGTGTGCCGGCCTGGGGGCGTCGGCGGGGGCCCCCCTTCTCCCCTCTCTCAAAGGGGAGCGCCCCGCGCGCTGCGACCCGGGCCGGGGATGTCCTGGCTCTTCTGCTCCCCCCCCCCCCCACCCCGACGGGCCGGCCGGGCGCTGCTCTCCCTAGGTGCGGCCGCGCGGCTACCCCTCCCCCCACCCCCTCCTCTCCCCTTATTGCATGGGAGGAGGGGCAGGGAGGGGCGGGCGCAGGCCGCCCCTGGGG
>NC_058131.1:274033629-274056232 GCF_016433145.1 Gracilinanus agilis
CGCGCCGGGGGAGCCAGGTGTGCCGGCCTGGGGGCGTCGGCGGGGGCCCCCCTTCTCCCCTCTCTCAAAGGGGAGCGCCCCGCGCGCTGCGACCCGGGCCGGGGATGTCCTGGCTCTTCTGCTCCCCCCCCCCCCCACCCCGACGGGCCGGCCGGGCGCTGCTCTCCCTAGGTGCGGCCGCGCGGCTACCCCTCCCCCCACCCCCTCCTCTCCCCTTATTGCATGGGAGGAGGGGCAGGGAGGGGCGGGCGCAGGCCGCCCCTGGGGTGGAGAGAGGGAGCGGGCGAAAGAATAGGCAAGGTGCAGTCCGGAGCCCCGCCCAACCTTCCCCACCCCCAGGCACCACCCCACTCCACCGCGCCCCACCACCCCGCCTCTTAGAGCTTCTGCGTTCTTTCACCAGCCGCCTTTTCTTAAATTTGTTCGGTGCGAGTCTCTCTTTGTATTCCCAATCTCCGTCTTCTCTCCTCCGCTCTCCACTCTCCCCCACTTAGTCCCTTCCACCCACCTTCCAAATACCCAGTGCCCGCCCTTCGCTGCCCCTCACTTCTTGGCAGGCGCTCAGACACGTGTTTTCTCTGCTCTCTCTTCTTCGTCACTTTCCTACAATCTACTAGTGCCTCCAATTCCCAAGACCAACTACGGCTAAAACCCGCAGCCCCACCAGGACGAAAATAAACGTCTGGGAAACACTATTTCTTTGCTGCTAGCCCTGGAAAAAAAGTGTGTGTGGGTAGGTGGGGGGAGTTAAGAGAAGAAAACAGTCTAGATAGATAGAAGAAGTCAGTATGCTTACTTACCTAAAGAAACGGAGAGGAATTTAAAGTAACACCTACAACCGTCTTCTCCACCTGCCTTATCCCACCATTTCAGAGAAAGGAAGAATCAGGGGGGCCTGGGTGTTTTTGTATGAGATTTGGATTTGGATCTCTTCTGTTTATATCCACTCCTGTTGGGGCTGGCGCTGGCAGTTCTCTGGGCAATTTTGCAGGTTAATGCATTTGTTGCTTCACCTCACCTTTTCTGTGTTCCTTGTCTGGGGCTGTCAGTGACCTCTGCTAGGACCCTGAGTGAAGCTAATTTTCAAAGTTAGTAACTGTTTCTTGGATGGATTAAGTCACTTAACCTGTCCCTAGGGGTGAAGAGTTGGGAAATGTTAGTAGTGATGGTTTGCCACTTAATCATTTGGAGATGGTTTCATATTCTTCACCCACCCACCCCTCCGAAACAGTAGTCTAACTTGACTCTCAAATTTCCATGTATTTCATTTACTATTTTGCATTCATTGGTATTAGTTCTCTTTATATTTAGCTCATATTTTTTATATAAATATATACATATAAATCTTTTTTATATAAAGAGAAAAAAAAGTAAACTTCACTACTGAGGGTAGGGATTATTTCATTCTTTGTCTTTCTGTCCCCAGTGCCTAGTATAATGGCTGATACATATAGGATATTTAATATATGCTTGTTGATTAATTTGGGAAAAAAATTTATTTAACCTTAGATTTAGAGCTGGAAGGGACAATCAGAATTCATCTAGCCCTATCACTTTATTGGAAATTGAAGAAATTGGAGCCAGGCATCAAATGGCAAGTAGCAGGGTAAAATTTTAAACCAGGTCAGCTCACTCTAAATTCAATGGTTTCCAGGATACCACCAAGTCTTTCCCTTGTTACTTAGGAGGGTGGGTTCAAGGGTCCCTTCTCACCAAAAAAAAAGGCTCTTGCTCTGTGTTCTCATGAAGCCTGGACTCATCTTGAAGGTGGCCTGACCACAATGAGCTTGCTTCCTCCCTTCCTCCCTTCCATATTCCAATTCTGTAGGTATTTAAAAATAATAAATAGGGGGAACCTGGGTAGCTCAGTGGATTGAGAGCCAGGTCTAGAGATAGGAGGCCCTGGGTTCAAATGGGACCTCAGATACTTTCTAGCTCTGTGACCCTGGGCAAGTCACTTAACCCCTATTGCCTAACCCAGTGATGGGAAACCTTTTGAGCTTGGTGTGTCAAAATTCACTAAAAAACTGAGCATAACTCGGGTGGTGTGTCACTTTGAGAAAAAAAAACATAATTTCATGATATTTATAGTTTAAATAACAAAAATGTATAATTGTAATATATAACTATTTAATAAACCAAAATAGGAAAATTAATATAGGTAGAATTGTCATCTATAGTGCACAGAGTGTCTACACTACACTATAGCAAATGTTTTATCCTTGGCATGTGGCCCCATATTTCTCGGCATTCGGCCTCATATCATCGAAAATAGCTATGTGTGTCAGTGCTGACATGCGTGTCATAGGTTTGCCATCACCAGCCTAACCTTTACTGCTCTTCTGCCTTAGGACCAATACATAATATATAGTATTGGTCCTAAGGCAGAAGGTAAGGGTTTAAAATAATAATAATAATAATATATTAAATAGCATTCATCAAAGTTTATATTAAACTAGCATTACTATTCAATGAATCATAGGTATTTACTGAAAACTTTCTATGTACTCAGCACCCTGTTAAGTACTGGGGAGGGATATGGTGTATGATGCTCTTTCTCCTAAAGAGATTATACTCTAACTGAGTAGAAAAGATTACCTCACATGAAACAATAAGGAACAGTACAAGACAGTATGTAGATGACCTCTAGGGTTGGGAGACCAATAAAATATCTGCCCAGTTTATCCTTGGGACAAGAAAGAGATAAGATAGGAATGGCCTAGCCACTTAGTACAACCCTGAGCAAGAATAAGTTTCTTCACCAAAACCCCAAATAAAAAGTTGCCAAGTTTGCATCCTATACTAACCCCCTTCCTTAAGCCTGAGCCAGGCTCAGTAGGTCTTAATTTTCTTTATGTCATGGACCCCTTTGATTGTCTGGTGAAACCTATGGACCTCTTTCTAGAATAATCACTTGTTGCCTCCATTCATAATTGAAAGAAATGTTAAATTTCAGAAGTTAGTGGGACAAAAAGATTTTTTTTTTCCCATCAAGGTTCAAAGACCCTTTGAAATCTGTCCACAAACCCCAGGCTAAGAACCTGGTTGTAGTTGTAGGTGAAGGCAGGAAGGAAGGAAGGCAGGAAAGAAGGAAGGAAGGAAAGTTTGTTGGTTGATTGGTTCCTTTATGGAGCGATGGGTATCCCAATGTCCCTTCTATTCCATTAGCATTTATTTGACCATTAGACCAAGGCACCAGATTTCTCATCCTGACTCAATAAACTGATTTCCCTTTTCACACTGACTCAATCCACGGAGTGAGCTGTTGGCTCTTGTCTCAAAGGTCAATGACCTGAAGTACTGTCAGAAGGTAGAATCCTTAACCAGAATATGGCCCAATTGTTATCTGTTGTTTAGTGGATAGAGCACCAGGCCTGAAGTTAGAAAGACCTGGGTTCAAATGTGATCTCAGATATTTCCTAGCTGCATGACACTGGGCAAGTCACTTGATCTCTGTTGCCTAGTCCTTGGTTCTTTTCTGTTTTGGAACTGATTCTAAGACAGAAGGTAAGAGTTAAAAAAAAAAAAAATTAAAAAAAAAAAAAAGATAGCTCCGTGCCCACTGATTTCTGAGATCCAAATGCTTTTTTACTGAGGGAAGTGGGAGAACACATGATTCCTTGCTGGAAAAGATGAATTCAGGTAATTAATGCTGACTTGGCACACCAACCCTGGAGGCTAGACAGAATAGACTGGCTAGGGAAAAGATACAGCTGGGGCAGGAATGAATGGAGAAACAAGCTTGAAATAAAATCAGAGCCCTACAGGATGCTTGCAGCCTTACTGATAAGCCCAAGAACTTGTGCCTTAAAAGAGATAAGGCTGGACTTCCAAGAAAGAGATTGTATAACTTAAGTAGGGGTGAAAATTAGTGCTTCTGAAACATCAGAGATGCATCTGAGAACTACCATTAATATGACAACTGAGAAATAGCATGGTGTGGTAGGAAAAACCTTGGATCAATTTTGAAGTAAGACAGGGTTAAATACTGGCTTTGATTCATACTAGTGACCATAGGGAAGTTGAAACTTCTATGAAACTCAATTTCCTTAATTGTAAAAAAGAGATGATAATATTTATAGTACTTAAGATAATAGATTTAGAGCTAGAAGAACAATAGCTAGAATTTATATAGCACCTATGATGTGCTAAGCAGTTTACAAATATCTCATTAGATCCTCACAGCCACCCTAGGAGATAAGTACTTTTATTATCTTCATTTTACAGTTGAGGAAATTGAGGCAGGCAGCAGATGCTATATCACCTAGCTGAATAGGGGGCCTTTAGTACTCTTATCTGACCCCCTTATTTTAGAGGTGAAGAAGTCGAAGCCTGGCAAGGTTAAATGAATTGCTTAGGGTATTCAGGTACTAGCAGTGACAGGATTTTAATCTAGTTAATCTGGCTGTGAATCTAACATGCTCTACACTGCCTTTTACCATGTTGGGTTGTCATGAGGTTGAAATTCAATAACATTCTAGATGTCAGCTATTATTTTTATAAAACAAATAATTACAAATAAAAAAAAGGAAATAATGAGAGGACTTGATATCCATTTTCCTCCCAGTTGCATAAACTGGGTGGCCTTGGAAGTAATCTCTTGTCCTGGAAGTTGAGACAAGCAGACTCAGCTTTTCTGAATTAAATAATGTGGATGGTGACAGTGTCCCCTGGGAGCATAGACTGCCATTGGAACTGAAGGGAGGATGGAATAGAGCTAATCAGAGTCAGAAAGTTTGGTGGATACTACCCCTGGGACCTAAAGTACATCACTTGCTCTCTAAGTTTGTTTCCTTATCTGTAAAATAAAAGGGTTGGACAAGACATCCTTTATATCCCGTCTAGCTCTGAAACTAGGAGTTTTCCAAGCTAAGGGAAATAGATTCACATATTCATGAAGTAAGGAGAGCAACAATATTGGGAAATATATAGAAGAAAAAATCAGTACCAATTTAACTTCCATTCATTCAGTAGTGAATCAGAAAGTGTGTAAAACAGCTTCTTTGGGGTAGGTAGGTGGCTTAGTAAATGGGGAGCCAGGCCTGGAGATAGGAGGTCCTGGATTCAAATTTGACCTCAGGCACTTCCTAGTTGTATGACCCTGGGCAAGCTACTTAACCCTAATTTCCTAATCCAGTGATAGGCAAACTTTTTAAAGAGGGGGCCAAAGGAAAGGAAATGCTCATCTGTCAGTCTGTTTCTAAGGCAACTCTTTCAAAGTTTCATTGTATTGTATCCTACTCATTGTATTTATCAGATTAGGAATAATGTCTTGAGGCCGGATAGAACATTTCAAGGGTCCCCCCCGAATTTGGCCCTCAGACCGAAGTTTGCCCACCACTGTTCTAGAACACTGAGAAATAAAGTACTTTGTTTGGGGGGGCAGGGGTCCAACAGTTAGTATATGTCAAAGGTAGACCTGGAAACCAGATCTTTCTGACTTCCTCATTGCCTCTAACACTTTCATATTTGTTTTAATGTCAATCATAGCTGAAAAACATTCCTCACAAAATACATAGCTCTAAATTGAAGAAAAAAAAAAAAAGGTGGGGAGCAGCTAGGTTGTCAGTGGATAGAGAGGCCAGGCCTGGAGTTGGGAAGATTTGGGTTTAAATCCAGCCTTGGATATTTTCTAGCTGTGTGGTCCTGGGCAAATCCCCTTTAATTTAACCCTCTTTGCCTAATCCTTGCCCTTCTTAGAATTGTCATTAAGACAGAAAGTGAGAGTTTTAAAAAAAGCATTCTTGACTGTGCTTATTAAATCACACTATTTTTTTTAAAAACCTTATCCAGCAATTTTGTGCAATGAGAATAGCCAGTAAGAGTCCTTATGAGTGTGTCCCCTCAATCCCTATGGACTCAGGAACATGTGCAAGTATTCTGTTTCCTAACCACTCCCTGATTTTCATTTGGGTTCTAAAAAGGAACTGAGCATGCATATAAAAGGCCCCAATTATTTAACCCTGTTTCTTTCCCCTGCCTATCTTCCTCTCATCAAGGAAGCAGTTACTGCTGTAAACCTCCCAATAGGGCACAGTACCAAAGGCCTACTGTTCCCCCCTGAGTTGAAATGAAGCCACATGGATACCGTCCTTCTGGTGCTCCTTTCTCTGTTGTATCTATTTTTCCTTATTTTATTTCACATAATTAGGAAAATAAAATCTTTTCTATAAACCCTCTAATACATTACAATATGCCCAAAGTGTGGAACTCTCAGTATGCATCCCTATCACAGGAGAAACATGACTCTTAACTGCCTAACATAGAAACCAAGGGAAGGTACCAGTGACAATTTGATGTGGGAGAGCTTTGAAGTAAAACCCTGGGCTGGGGACGGGTACCCTGGTCAGAAGTGACAGACTCCAATAATGAGCTTAAAAATAAAAGAGAAATGTATTAAACTGAATGCAAGTTGGCTTAAGTTAAATGGCTGGGGAGGCAGAAGTAGGTGGAATACTGCCTCCCAGAGGAGATGGGATTTGGGGTACTTACATCCTCTTGACAACAGGGTCTAACGAGATGAGATAGGATGATGCTATTATATAATCAGGAATGGGGTAAAGTTTTGTGTCTGGGAGGCATAAGGCAAGTGATGGCAAACCTATGGCATGAGTACCTAAGATGGCTTGCAGAGTGCTCTCTACGGGCCTCTCTGTACTCACTGAGGACTTTCCTCACTTCACCTGCCCCTCTGCTCAGCAGCCCAATGGGAGCGCTTCCTCCTTGCCCCCTGTGGGGTAAGAGGGGTTAGGTGTGCCCAGCACTCAGTCTGGGGAGGGTGGAGTGGGGGGTGGGGCCTGGCACTCCATCTCTAAAAGTTTTGCCATTGCTGGCATAAGGGATGTCTGGTGATTGTTGTGTCCTGAAGGCACAAGGGATGACCAGTGGAGTTTAAAGGATAATTAGATTCAGATACAATCTGATGCTTATCAGAGCAGAACTGGGAGATGCATGTCTTCTGTATTCATAAGAAATCTAGGAGAGGCCACAAGGGAATGTTCCTTTCAGAAAAAAGAATTACTTTTTGACCTGAGATATCTCTGGGGTTTTGGGGTGTACAGAGGAAGCTCTGGGTCCCATGCCAAATCCATATACAAGACATTAATAAAACAATTCTTATTTTTACTTAAAATATTTAAAATAGAACTTCGAATATGTTCTTTCCACACCTCAATGGACTGTCTCACAGTCTCACACATTTGATGTTAGAAATCATTTTGGAGTGATTTTTAACTATAAGAACCTAGTATAAGAATCCCTTTTTTAATATCAAAAAATGTCAAACGATGTTTGAGGACAATAAATATTAAATGTTCCTACGAATTCAGGAGATTTTAAGCTAGCTTTTATTAATCTTAGCTCCTATCTACAATGATTTGAAAATAATGAGGCATATATGTTTGAATCTTTTATTTAGTGTGCAGAAGATATGTCTGCTTATTTATCATAATGAGTTACAGTTTGATAGGCCACTTTCATCAGCTCCAAAGGTCCCCAAGAGTCTCTGAGAACCCGGTATCTGGAAGTCATTTTCCAGTGTGCTCCACTGTGAGTGGAAGAGAATGAAACACTATGGCCTGCCCAGGAAAGCCCCTTAGAACACAGTTGGGGACAGTCCATCAAGGATCTGTGATTTCACTGAGACTAGGCATTTCCTCTAACACTCAGTAACAATCAGCTTTTAACACAGAAGTTAAGAAAACTAGGCTCAGTGACTTTCCCATGGTCAGCATCTAACCAGAGGTAGGATTCGAACTTCCAATACTGTCATTTTATCCTTTCTCCTAGCAGTGAGGATATTAGCCATGCAATGTGTCTTTGTTTCTAAACTAACACTTTAGTTTGACTGAAAAAAAAAAAAAAACTGCCCTATGCAATACTCTGTGTTAGGGACTCGTCTAAGAAAGTAGATTTTGATTGGTTAAATAGGTTTAAAAATAATCTTATCAATTTCAACCCCCAGCTCACCCCCAACTTTCTGAGTTTCTTTCCCTTTACCCTCATGACCAGAATTTCTGGTCTGAAGGTATAAACAGGGTAGTTCCCTGTTGAAGTGTTGGACTATCTTGGTTTAGGGTTAGGCCAAGCCCCAGTCCCAGGACTCGAATTGAAATCTGTGGCTGGTTATTCTCCTCCTAAGTCCTTCTTGTGCTTCTGATAAGAAAAGCAGCTCCTTGTTCCCTTATCAGTCTAGTGTTAGGATTTCTAAGCCAAGGAGCCACCAAATACCCTCTAAGTTCAGTAAATATACTGACCCTAGGAGAATTCCTCACGCTACTGAGCACCTCTTCTTCCCTCTCATGTCATGTTCCCCACATCTGAGACTAACTCTGAGGCAGAAAACTAGGAATAACTTAGAATTGGACTTGCCCTCGGAGCATGGCTATCACTTGGCCATTTTCCTAAAGAGAACCCTTCATCCTCAGTTAATAATTACTAGGTACCTGTAGGTATATACAATGCCAGGGAGGACACAAAGGAGACACAGTATCTGCCCTTAGTTACGTGAGTAAATAGAGATAAGAAAACAGGTTTATTTTGGTTTTTTGAAATAATCCTACTCTCACCTCTACTGTGAATGAGGGATCAGAGTTGAGTCAAGGGGAAACAGAAATCACTCTACTCTTCATTGGATGGGGTTTCTAGGGGACAATGTAGTCAACCTAGATAATAACAACAATTAACATTTATATAGCCCTGGAAGGGTTAGGAAGAGCTAGGAGATTGGTGCTATTATTAACCCATTTTAGAGATGAGAAAAGTGTAAAGCAGGTATAGGTTTGCCCAGCATCACACAGCTAGTAAGAGTCTGAGTTCAGATTTGAACTAGGGTCTTTCTGATGCCAGGTCCAGCATTCATCTCCCTTTCCAATTCCCTCTTCCTACCTCTGCCTCTAAAGGAAAAGGCTGGTCCTTTATTTAAAGGAACACATGTAAAATGCAAAATGTGTGTCTTTCTTTCAAATATTATGTCTTAGAAGAGAAATGTTAAGGGGCAGATAGGTGGCTCAACAGATTGAGAGCCAGAGACGGGAGGTCCTGGGTTCAAATGTGACCTCAGATACTTCCTAGCTGTTTGATCCTGGGCAAGTCACTTAACCCCCATTGCCTAGATCTTACTACTCTTCGGCCTTGGAACCAGTACACAGTATTAATCCTAAAACAGAAGGTATAGGTTTAACAAAAAAAAAAAAAGAAGAAGAGACATGTTAGAAAAATGGAATGCTTTGACTTTGTGTCCCTAAAACTTCTCCTCCCATTATTTCAGTGCAAACCGGTTCAAATCAAATAAAAGGGCAAAAGCAAGATAGGGAGATTTCTCAGGCAAGCTGATAAAAATAGGGATGGGCCTGAGAATCAGGAAGTAAACCCATTCTGGACAAATATTATATGTGAGGAAAATAAGAAGTTTCTTAAAAGTCCCTGACTTCCCACCAACTCTTTACCTGGGAGGGGGCTAGAAGAATCTGGTTCCTGAATTTGTCTCTGAGTCAAAATTAGGCCTGATCAAGCATGAAACAACTGTACTAAAAGTCTTCTCTAAATAATAAGCAGCAGGAAATGAGCTGGCCAAGCTCCAGGTGGTAGAGAAAAAAGAGGGTGTGGACAATGAATTGGCCTTTGGTCAGGTCAGTGGAACAGACACATCTCTCTTTAATAGTCCTGGTTATCGTCATACCTGTTAATAGGATAGGTTGGAGTTAAAAAAAAATACTCCACTGGAGTCCAAGCCTACAAACAAAGCATCAGCTAATTATTTTATGGACCTTTATTTATAGGCTAATAACCCGTGAACTATCCAGCCACCTTTTTGGATGTCTTTCGTAAAATCATAACCCATTTATATAAACTCACTTCAATGGATGAAGTAAGAGTCTGAAAGGGAGCTCCAGGGAAGCAAGAGAGAAACTCTTGGTACTTCTGCCAGAGTGGCTCATGGCAACATATCTGTCACTTTAGACTGGTGCTTTATGGGATGCCTATCAGGGCTGTTCATCTTCTGGGCAGCTTAATTTATTGTCCCCTGGTTTCAGTCCCACATGAGATTCTGGAACTATAAGTTGCTGATGCTATACATTTTCTCCCCCAAGGAATAGATTTCTGCTTTAAAATGCTGAACCAGGACAAAGAAAGTGGGACAGAAACAGGAAACCCAAGGTGTGGAGGGGGGAGGTAAGGACTCAAGACGAGGGGATAGGAAAATAAAAGAGACATTGGTGCTCCAGCAGCTCTGTGAGTGCATACAATAACATCTCATCTATCTAGAATTCAGCTATCTAGTGTCCTCATCTATTCAAAACCTAGCTGAGAACCAGAACTGAGGCTTAAAAAGATTTTGGAGCAATCAAGGATAGACAGATGTTCAGGCACCAAGAGACATCTAGTTTACTCAATCAATCAACAAGTATTTATTAGACTAGGCTGAGGATACAAAAATAAAAGCAAGAGGGCAGCTGGGTAGCTCAGTGGAGTGAGAGTCAGGCCTAGAGACAGGAGGTCCTAGGTTCAAACCCGGCCTCAGCCGCTTCCCAGCTGTGTGACCCTGGGCAAGTCACTTGACCCCCATTGCCCACCCTTACCAATCTTCCACCTATGAGACAATACACCGAAGTACAAGGGTTAAAAAAAAAAAAAAATAAAAAAATAAAAAAAAAATAAAAGCAAGAATATTTCTTATCATCAGGGATCTTGAATTGTAATAGGGAGACAACATACACAATATACTGTAGAACATGGGTTTTTACCTTGGGTGCTGCAACTTGTTAAAAAATATTTGGGGGGCAGCTAGGTGGCTCAGTGGATTGAGACCCAGAACTAGAGATGGGAGGTCCTAGGTTGAAATCTGGCATCAGACCCTTCCCAGCTGTGTGACCCTGGGCAAGTCACTTGACCCCCATTGCCTAACCCTTACCACTCTTCTGCCTTAGAATCAAGGCAGAAAGTAAGGATTAGAAATAAATATATATAATATAATATATATATATAATATTACATAATATATATATATATATATATATATAACTATGATTCAAAAGTGGGCAGCTAGTTTGCAAAGTGGTTAGAACTCTTGGCCTCAAGTCAGGATGTGATGTGCTGAATTCAAATTCAGACTCAGACCTGTGTCTCTAGGCAAGTTATTTAACCCTGTTTGCCTCAGTTTTCTCATCTGTAAAATGAGCCAGAAAAGGAAATGGCAAACCACTCCAGTCTCTTTGCCAAGAAAACCTCAAATGGGGTCACGAAGAGTAGGACGTAACTGAAATAACTGAATAGCAAATGTTTCGATATACTTATTTTCTTTTGTCAGTCAACTAGCATTGATTTAGCAACCACTATGGGCCAGACACTGCTCAATGCTTTGTAATATCATGTATATTACTTTATGCATTTAAAAACATTATTCTATGAAATGTAACTCACAGAGCCTGAGGCTATTTGAACTTGGAAATTTTAAGGGGGCTATGCTGAAGTGGGTAGTCATCAGTGGGCAGATGCATTAATTAAATAAAAAATAAAGTTCAGCATCAGTCTGATGAGATCCTCCCCTCTTTATATATCCCTCCTCCCCCAACTCCCCAGGCCATCATTTAGTTGAAGGAGGAGCCAACCAACCTTTGTCAGAAAGCAAAGCAGATCAAAGCTCCCCTGGTGATTGGTAATAGGATGGGGCCCATGAATAGCCCCAATACTTCTAGCCTAGGATTCAAATAAATCTAATGAAGCTTTCCCCCACACATAGCACGAGAGTATCATTGTGTGGCTCTAAAGGAAGCAGAAGAGATATCTTGGGCTTCTTGTCCCCTAACCTTTCTTCAAGAGAAACAAGAGAAATTCTCATCAGGAGGAAAAGCAGGCGGATGGGACCAAAAGTGGACCACTTTGTTCTCCTTAGAGAGAAGGCATTCTGGGCTAGAATTAAAGCTGTCTGCTCCCTTAAATGCTGTTAGTCCATGAGATATGCTTTTTAGGTTCTACTTAAACTTCTGATTTATCTGAGGCCTATTTATCCAAGTCAGTAGCTAAAAAGAAATCAGAGAAAGTATACATAGAATATGCACTGGATGATACAGTGAAGAAACTCTCCCACTTGAAGTGAGATAACTTGGCTCAGCCAAGAGAGGGCCCCAGATTTTACTCCCTAAAATCTCTGGTGTAGCAAGCTGGAGATAGGGACATGATGGAGACTGCCAGTTTACATCCTGTTAGCTTCTTCCCAGAATCTTATTTTCCCTTCAGCAAATTGTAGTGGGGTTGGCCTCAACCTATCTCTCTCTAGAAACTGGAAGCAGAAGCTCCTGAGCCACTTTAGAGACCAAAGTGCTCCTGAAGGCTGGAAGAGCCTGGCACTCTCCTCTCTCATTCTGGCTAATTCTAGCCAATCTCTTATAGACACAGGATGCTGATCACTACCAATGAGGAGAGAGTCCCATACCAAAGGGTTTGGGGACTCTGGTTATATAAGCAAATACATAAACAAACAAAGGGATAAATGAATAAATGGATGAATAAATGAATGGATAAATGAAAGAATAAATAAATAAATGGGTAGATAGATCATAGATAGATAAAACATTTTAAGGGGTTCACAGACCACCAAATTGGTTAAAAACTGCATGCCATAGAGATCTATCAGCACTTACTCAGAGTCTGTTGACTCTAATTTTACATACAGCTCCAAAAAGTTTATATCTGGCTTCCCAGTCTACTATATAATAGCTAATACTTATATAAAGCTTTTATTATTATTTATTTATTATTCCTGTTGACTCCCTAGGAGCATAGGGCCGCAACCATCTCATGCCAGCGGACTCTGTTCTGGGCAACTTCCCCCAGCTGGGCCCATGTCATTCCAACTGTTTTTGTTTCATTTTTGGCAGATCTTCACCAGGTCTGTTTTGGTCTTCCCACTTTCCTCCTCCCTGAAGGGTTCCAGCACAATGCTTGTCTGGCTACGTTGTCTTCTGGTTTTCGTAGCATATGTCCTATCCATCTCCACTTACGTTTCTTTATGTCCTGACTAATGGGATACTGGATTGTTCTTTCCCAGAGACTAGCATTGGAGATCTTTTCANCAGACACTTCCTAGGTGGGTGACCCTGGGCAAGTCACTTAACCCCCATTGCCTAGCCCTTACCACTCTTCTGCCACGAAACTAATGTATGGTACTGATTCTAGGATGAAGGTAAGGGTTTTTAAAAACTGATGAAATCTAGGCTGTTACCTATGGAATAGGCATTTCAGAGGGCAGAGTAGAAGTAACTTTAAAGTGGGAAGTTAAGGTGGGAGATGTGGAATGAGGAGAGTGGGAACAAGGGAACAGTCAGTGAGGGAAGTAGAATAGAGTTTGAACAATTATAACTGGAGGTTCAGAATCACCAGGAAAGAGTATGTATGATGAGGTGGAAGTACATTAATTGTTGAGGAATGAGTTCAGATAGGTTATCATTGTCCACAGGGGTTCTGCTTTAAGTGGAATTGTTCTAGGCATTGCAGCTGTGAATGGCTAGAAAAGGGGTGGGTGGGAGAGAGGCATGGAGGGTGCCCAGGTCAGGGTAAGGTAAGCCCTATGGAACTAAAGGAGTCTGAATAGGGCTAGGGCGTTTGGAGTGTGACAGAATGGCACAGGCAAGGCAAACCTTACAGTTCCTTGAAGATATTCTTTACTCCTAGTTATAGGATACAGCCTGTTCACATGTACCATGTATGTTACTATTGCCCTCTGTGTCCCTTTAGTTCTTCTAGCTTTGGTATTCTTGGTCTTTGCCACATAATAAGATTAGTACATATGTTTGTATGGAAAAGATTGGCCTTTGCTTTCAAGGGAAATTTGGCAGTTAAAGAGCTCTGCAATTTCCTGAAAGCAATCCAAACTATTCTTTCTTCTCTCTCTCTCTCTCTCTCTCTCTCTCTCTCTCTCTCTCTCTCTCTCTCTCCTTCCCTCCATCCCTCCCTTCACCTCTTTCTCTGTCTCTGCCCCTCTTTTTCTCCCTCCCTCTTCCTCCCTCTGTCTCTGTCTCTTTCTGTCTCTGTCTCTCTTTCTGTAGTTAGAGATCTATTTATATACATATCCATATACAAATACATACACTATTAGACAAGCTCTTTAGGGTGAATTAAATTTGAATGTGATACAGTATAGTATATAGAACTATTCTATAATTATAATGGTTGTTCAATTGTGTCCAACTCTTTATGACCCCATTTTGGGTTTTCTTGACAGAGATACTGGAATGTTTCACCATTTCCTTCTCTATATCATTTTACAGATGAGGAAACTGAGGCAAACAAGGTTAAGTGATTTGCCCAGGGTTGCCCAGGTAGTGGCTGAGGCCAGATTTGAACTCAAGTCTTCCTGAATACAAGTCCAGCACTCTAACAGTAGTAAGAAAACTGCTCAGTACCTTTGTTTATATCATGGTGAGGTATTGATTTTATTTTATTATTTTTTTATTTAAAACCTTACCTTCCATCTTGGAATCAATGCTATGTATTGGCTCCTTGGTGGAAGAGTGGTAAGGGTAGGCAATGGGGGTCAAGTGACTTGCCCAGGGTCACATAGCTAGGAAGTGTCTGAGGTCAGATTTGAACCCAGATTTGAATCCATCTCTGGGCCTAACTCTCAATCTACTGAGCCACCTAGCTTCCCCCTGAGGTATTGATTTTAGCAATGTATCATTAATCTGTGTGTTTCTCTTTGAGACTGTTGTATGTCTAAAATGATGATTTATTCAGGCTTTTCTTTTATACTCAGCTATCTCTAACCAATCAGTGTTTTATTTTTTTATTTTTCTCAGTACAATTTAGGTATGAAAATCAACAAGGAGCTTTGGTTTGGGATGTTTATGTAACTACTCTAATATAGCAGCAGTTCATGCCCAAAGGACTATAAAATTGAGCATACCCTTTGATCCTATTATACCACTACTAGGTCTGTATCCTAAAGAGAAAATAAAAAAGGAGAAAGGACCTACTTTTACAAAAATATTTATAGCAGCTTTTTTTGTGGTGGCAAAGAATTGGAAATTAAGGGGATGACCATCAATTGGAAATGGCTGAATAAATTGTGTTAGTAGTAGGGACAGCTAAGTAGTATAGTAGATAGTGCATCAGATCTAGAATCGGGAGGATCTGGGTTCAAATCTGGCCTCAGATATTTCCTAGCTGTATGACCCTGGGCAAGTCACTTAATCCTATTTGTAGAGACCTTGCCCTTCTGTCTTAGAGATATTACTAAGATGGAAAGTAAGGGTTTAAATTTTTAAACGGAAGTAATGTAGGTGAAGGGTCTCCTCTTAAAGGACTAAGTCTTGCCCTAAGAACCACGTCCAGGAAGCCTGAGCCAAATAGTAAATGTGAATCCCTAAGTCACCCTATCCCTCCACACCCAATGGTACTGATTATTTTTCCTGATCCACTCTTCAAGGGCAGGCAGTGACTGCCATCATTCCATTAACTCTACTGCTACTGTGTGAGAGGTCATAACCAAAGTCCAGAGCATTCATAAGAAAGTTGGCACTTCATCCCTCTAAGGACCTAGCTTACTCACCGAGGATAATAAATGCCTGAGTATTGAGTCATAGGTCTAGAAAAGGACTTCTAGGCATTAGAACATTTCAGTGTATTGTGAGGACATTCTGAGACTCTTCCAACATCCTGGATTACCTTTCTCCCTCTTGGAGGGTAGAGGGTAGAAGTGGCAATCATAGATTGAAAAAAAAAAAAAAGATGGAAGGATTATTGAGTATGTTTGTGTCAGTGAGGAGATGAGATGGGAGAACAGGATAATAAAATAGGATCATAGATTAAAAAAATGTGTATGGGACAGATGGTTGGAAAAGGGATTGGGGGCAGAATGCTCATCTGACCCCCAGGCAATGCACAAGTATGCTTCAGAAACATTATTTCTCAAATTCAAGTCAGGCTATCCTAAAGTCCCAGCTGTTTCTTCACCCCTAGCCCTGTTAATTCTGAATGTTAGGAGGGCAACTTGATGGAATGGGCAATAACTGGAAACTTGGAATTCCTAGATCCTAATCCACTCCAGTTTTGACCCTAAACGAGGCAAGGGCTGATGTTCAAAATGATCAAGTTTCTCTAGATGTACGTGTAATTCTTCAACTCTGACTACCACTGGCAGGTTGGGTCCCTAGAGGAGTTGCTATCACTATTCTCAGAATTTTATGGGTAACTCTATGGGTTTCTATCTTATTAAATACTAACTAGCTCTTGATCCTCATTTTGATCTCAATTTATTTTCTATGGATCCCTCAATTTCCAATTCTTTGCCACTACAAAAAGAACCACTATAAATGTTTTTGAACATATAGGCCTGCTTCCTTTTTAAAAATTTTTTTAAATTTTTTTATCTCTTTGGGATATAGATAGAGAAATGGTATTCTGGGTCAGTTTTATAGCCCATTGGGCATAGTTCCAAATTTCTCTCTAGAATGATTAGATCAGTTCACAACTCCACCAACAGTGCATGTGTCCCAATTTTTCCATAACCCTTCCAACATTTGTCATTTTCCTTTTCTGTCATATTAGCCAATCTGATAAGTGTGAGATAGTACCTCAAAGTTGTTTTAATTAGCATTTCTCTAATCAACAGTGATTTAGAACATTTTTTCATATGACTATAGTTTTGATTCCTTCTTCTGAAAACTGCTTATTCATATCTTTTTACCATTTATCAATTGAAGAATGACGCATATTCTTAAAAATCTGACTCAGTTCTCTGCATACTTGAGAAATGAGACTTTTATCAGAGAAACTTGCTGTAAAAAATTATCCCCAAGTTTTTTGCTTTCATTCAATCTTAATTTCTTATAACATTCATGTGTAAACTATTAGATACCATGAAACAGTACACTTGGGCTATTTTTATTCTAAGAGGAATCTTTTTTGGGGTGTGATTGCTTTTTCACTATTTCCTATACAATTATCTTTTTTTTTTCTGTTCCTTTCAATCAATAAATTTTCCCAACCAGGAATAATCAAGAGACATTCTTCAGTGAATAAGGAAAGGATATGAACAAATAGTTCACAAAACAGAATTACAAACTATTAACCATATGAAAAATATTCCAAATCACTTATAACAAGAGAAGGGCAAAGAAAACTAGTTGGAGGTTTTACATCATATCCAGCAAATTAGCAAAGATGGCAAAAGATGAGAATAGTCAGTGTTGAAAGGACTGTGACTAATTCTCTAATACACTGTAGGTGGAACTGTGAATTGGCCCATCCATTCTGGAAAGCAATTTGGAATTATACTAAGAAAATGACTAAAACATTCATGTCCTTTGATTTGGAGAGCCTACTATTAAGTCTACATAAAACTAAAAAGTCAAAGACAGAAGTACTATATAAACCAAAATATTCATAGCAACTTTTTTTATGGTTTCAGAGTATTAAAGACAAAATAGACGTTGAACTTTGGGGGAAATGGCTATAGAATGTAAGAGAATATTTCTCTATCTCAGGAAAAGACAAATGAGAACTAAAAGAAGAATAGGGAGTGGCAATATGGTGTAGTAGAGAACTGGTCTGGGAATCAAGAAGACCTGGGTTCAAAGCTAGCCTCAGACCTCGCTGTTACATATATACCAGCTATGGGACCCTAGACAAATCATTTAATTTCTCAGTTACCCTGGTCAACTGTCCAAGATTATTAATTAAAGAATAAATACAGCTGTCAGCAGAGAGAGTTCTTCACTAGAGATCTCCTTATGAAATCAATCACAGGTCCTGTCAAAAAATAAATAAACAAACATAGGAAGATTTATGTGAACTAAAACAGAATGAAATAAGCAGAAACCAGTAAAATAACCTTACATAAGGACTGGAACAATGTAAACAAATAAATAAATAAATAAAACAAAAACAGGCCACTAGGTTCCTTCTCCTAAAATGTAGATATGGGCATTTGTTTTACTGGATTATTTAAATAAGCAGTGAGGGATTTTTTTAATTAAAAAAATTTTTTTTTGCTCAAGAGGAGGAGTAGCAGGAAGGGAAGATTAATTAAAAATACTTCAAATTTGAAAGAATAAAAATAATAAATTATATGAAAAAAAGAATACAACAGCCCCCAAATTGAAAACAGTATAATTTTAATGACTACATTTGTCCCCAAAGAATTGCAGGGATCAAGAAGGGTATAGATTGGTCCATACACCATCAAAATCACTTATACGGTGGTTAGTTTTGCTGAACAGTCTTTTCCCCTCCCTCACTTCCTTTTTTAAAAAATTAGTTAATTTATTTTGTTGGCCAAATTAAAATTTCTAGGTATTTCACCCCCTCTCTTTCTTCCCCCCCACTAGAGAAGGCATAATTTGACCAAAATATATGTACATATAAATTATATTTTTCATCCCCATTTCCTTTTTAATGTTTCATTACAAAGGACTGCTTGCTGGATAGGGGAGTGAGAAGAGAGAATTTGGAAATAAAGGTAATATAAAAATAAACAAAATCAGTAGAATTTAAAAAAGAAATTACTCTATAACTTTGCATGTCTTTTATATTCTTGTGTGTGTGTATGTGTGTGTGTGTGTACATGTTGTATCCCCTCAGTAGGAGGTAAGTTTCTTGAGGGTAAAGCCTTTCATTTTTTTGGCTTTGTATTTCCAGGTTTGTTACCCTCTTAATATGTAGCAGACACTTGAATACTGATTGAATTGAACTGAAATAACGATTTACCTTGTTAAGACATTTAAGGATTCTTAATTTTGCAGATAGGGATACTGAGGCCTAGAGAAGTGGTGGGATTTGCCATAGCTAGAAGACTATGGCAAATGTGGGACCAGAACCCAGATCTCCCAGTTCCCAGACTAGGGTATTGGTTCCCCTCTCTCTCTCCAACCCCAGCCTCCCCTCAACCACCCACAGTGCCATTAAATTTGATTATCACTTCAAACAATTGCTGTCAGATTAAATCACCTTTCCTTTTGCTGCCTTCCCAGTAGTTTCCCTGCTGAGGTTCTGGGCTCTAAAACTGAATCACAAACTCAGGCTAAGAAGCAAGAGATGGGGAGGATGTCTTTACCAGGAGGGAGCTTAGAGGCCACGAAGAGGCAGACCTCTGGGATCTTATTAAACCTATACTGCCCTCTAGCTAGAGTCCTGAAAATGCAAGGTTAGCCACCCAGCCAGATGAAGTGTGAGGGAAGGGCAAGGTCTCAGGTGTGTATGGTCCTTGGGGAGGTAAGGAGGGTGAAACTGCTTTTACAAGAAGAAAAGAGGAAGAGAAGGAGGAGGGCAAGAAGAGGATGCTGGGAAAAAGGACAATAATTTTTTTTTATTCCTTCACAGACCTCCTTTTCCTACTCTCATCCTCCAGTCCTTTTAGGAAATCAAGCAAACAATGCTGCCTGAAGCTAACACCATAATATTGGAGGAAATACTGGAGGAAATGCCTCCTGAAAAGTTTTTCTCTCCCTTCCCCAATTTTCATTTTCAAATCAACTGTCTTTTAAAAAATTGGTTATCAGGGCAGCTAGGTGGCTCAGAGGATGGAGAGATGG
The DNA here is from genome assembly GCF_016433145.1 of Gracilinanus agilis. Lineage (NCBI taxonomy): Eukaryota > Metazoa > Chordata > Mammalia > Didelphimorphia > Didelphidae > Gracilinanus > Gracilinanus agilis. The sequence continues at coordinate 274,053,159 of NC_058131.1, forward strand.
GAGGCCCTAGGTTCAAATCTGGCCTCAGATACTTCCTAGCTGTGTGACCCTGGGCAAGTCACTTAACCCCCATTGCCTAGCCCTGACTGCTCTTCTGCCTTAGAACCAATACACAGTATTGAATCTAAGACGGAAGGTAAGGGTTAAAAAAAATTGTTATCAATTGTGTCTTTCTAATGGCTATATCAAAACAATAATGAAAAAAAAGCCTTGTAAATGCAGCCTTCTCAGGAAGATCAATGGAGTGGCATTAGCAAGGCACACGAAAGGAGACTTCTGTTCAGGCACCTTTCCAAAGCAGCAGTCATGGAGAACCAAAACACAGCTTAATCAATATTTCGTCATTTCTTTTCTGTCCTTTTCACTTTAGCAGTTAACAAAGAATGGCCTAAAGCCTCCCAGTGAGGTGATTATAGCAATTTTGATTGACCAGTTATGTAAACACCACAGTAAGTAGGTCTCCGGTTGGGTCACAAGAAGTAAGGCCCTCTCTCTATGTGAGTGTCCACTGCTGTTGGTAAGTGACCCCAACGATGACCAGGAGAAATCTCGGGCCAGACTCGTCTCAAACACAGCCTGAAGACTGATCTGGTCAATTCAATAAGAGCATCTCCTACAATCTACAAAGCAAAGTGTTAGGTTTGGGGGATAAAAAGGCAAAAGTGAAATGTCCTTAATATATTATACTCTACTGGAATATACAATGAGTCCAAAGGTAAGCAAATAAAAGTAATATAACAACAACTAGCTTAACTTCCACTGCCAGGTATAATTACATTTAATCTCTCTTCCAGGTTTTTCCAGTACTCTTATTGGAGGGTTAGGGTGTCTAGTCTCTCTGTTATGGGTTTAAGCTCTTACCAAGACTGTTCCCCAATTTTAGGGGGTCTCCTACAACCCAGTTCTAATCAACCACTTACCTGTCAGATTAGCTTTTATGAAGGAATGTTTACTACAAAGACATATTATTATAACAAATATGTAAACACCCCCCAGCCTAATATGGCGGGACATAATCCCACCAGTTTGGTCTCTGTGGAGGGGAGGGGGATTAAGTGCACAGTTTAGCTCATTTCCTACATAGCATAGTCCTACCACGTTCCAAGTCCAAAGCCCTCCTTGGACTCACATACTTTGGCTTTTTAGACTTCTTTGCAACATCTGGCCTTGAATCTTGTCTCCAAGGTCATCATGGTCCAAGCTTCAAGTCCAGTGAGAATTCCATTGTCTGCATCTAGAATTGAAAAGGACAAAGAACAGACCTGAACAAAGAATAAAATCTAAAGCCTATTTCTTGGGGCCACGGGATCTAAAAAGGAGGGAAAGGAGCCTTTCTCCACAATCCATTCAGTTTGCAATGCTGAATATTCTGAATAATCTTCTTCCCACTTCAGAATAAGTGCAGGTATTCTATGACTGTTCCCTGAAATATCCAGGCTAAAGGAAGAATTAGATTACAGGCATGGGGAACATCCTTGTCCCCAATGTAAAGGCATGAAGGAGACAGAATGTCATTCACAAGGAACAGAAGGTAGACCAATTTAATGAGAAAAGAATACCGGAAAGTGGATAATGTGAAATAAAACTGAAACTAGATTGTGAAGAGCTTTCAAGTGAGGAATTTGAATTGTATCCTTTATTTTAGGACAACTAAGTGGCATAGTGGATATAGCACTGACTCTGGTGTCGGGAAGACCTGAAATCAAATCTAGCCTTAGACACTTCCTGTGTAATCCTGGGCAAGTCATTTAGCTCCTGTTTGCCTTGGTTTTATCATCTGTAAAATGGGAGTAATAATAGTATATCTCTCTTGGGGCTGTTCTGAGGATGAAATGAAGTAAGGATGGTAAAATGCCTAGCACAGCTACTGGCACATAGTAAGAACCATATTGATGCCAACTATTATTGTCATTCTAGGAGCCACTGAAGCTTTTAAAGCATTGTTAGACTTTGTTTTAGGAAAATTATTTTGGCAGTCGTTTGAAGGATAGTTTGGAGAGGAGAAAGGTTAGGGAGGTGATTGTTATAGACCAATCAAGAGCTGAATTGGGATGGTGTCTTGTGGGTGCTAGATAAATGTGAGAGATTATGGAGAAAGAATTTATAAGACTAGGTTACTGCTTGGATATGGAGATGGTGGTGGGAGGAGAGGAAGTCAAGGATGATTCCAAGGATGATTCTAAACCTAGATAAGTTGAAAGGATGGTGGTGCTTTCCAAAGAAATAGAGGGGGAGTGAGTTTAGGTGGGGAAGATATGTTTCATTTTGGAAAAACAACCTGAACTGCTTATGGGACATCTAAGTGGAGATGTGCCAGGAATCATCTGGTACTGCAGAACTGGAGTTCAGGTGAGACATTAGAACTATATATATAATGCCTAGCAGATTGGCTAAAATGATAGCAGGGGGAAGTAATGAATGTTGGAGGGGATGTGGCAAAATTGGGACGTTAATGCATTGCTGGTGGAGTTGTGAACTGATCCAACCATTCTGGCTGGCAATTTCGAACTATGCTGAAAGGGCTATAAAAGAATGCCTGCCCTTTGATCCAGCCATACCATTGTTGGGTTTGTACCCCAAAGAGATCATAGATAAACAGACTTGCACAAAAATATTTATAGCCGTGCTTTTTGTGGTAGAAAAAAACTGGAAAGCAAGGGTATGCCCTTCAATTGGGGAATGGCTGAACAAATTGTGGTATATGCTGGTGATGGAATACTACTGTGCTCAAAGGAATAATAAACTGGAAGAATTCCATGTGAACTGGAAAGACCTCCGGGAATTGAAGCAGAGTGAAAGGAGCAGAGGCAGAAGAACATTGTACACAGAGACTGATATATTATGGTAAAATCGAATGTAATGGGCTTCTGTACCAGCAACAATGCAATGACCCAGAACAATTCTGAGGGATTTATGGAAAAGAACACTATCCACATTCAGAGGAAGAACTGCAGGAGTAGAAACACAGAAGAAAATCAACTGTGCGGACACTAGGGTTGATGAGAACATGATTGGGGATGTAGACCTGAAAAGACCACACCCATGTAACTATCAATAATGTGTAAATAAGTCTC
>NC_058131.1:274059003-274078380 GCF_016433145.1 Gracilinanus agilis
GGTGTTAAATGCCTGTCTGGCTTTGTTGATTCGGTTTCTGATGTCCTCATCTGCCCCTTACTGACTATGCTACCCAAATAGGTGAAGTGGTCCGTCTCCTTGATGTTTTCTCCCTGTAGTTGGATAGGCAGGTCCTGTCTGCTGTTGACTGTGATCACCTCGGTCTTCTTCTTGTTGATCTTCAGACCTGTCTTCTCCGCTTCTTCAGAGAGACGTGCAAGTTTGGCTTGCGCATCCTGCTGCTTGTGAGAAAGGAGACAGATGTTATCCACGAAGTCAAGGTCCTCAAGCTGTTTGGTATGAGTTAGCCCCCCTTAGCCAATGCACAATTCCACTGGGTTTTACATGTATCATTGATTAAGACCTAATTCCATATTATTGATAGTTGGACTAGAGTTATCTCAGTAACTCTTTAAATTAATAAAACGAATTGTTTGAAGAAGATACTATGAAGATGCCTGAAGAAACCTCCAAGGCATCAGAAGATCCAGCATGAACCTTGGAGTATAACAGATTGAACTGTGGAGGGATTGAACACAAGTATTCTGAATGTAAACTTTTATGCCAAAGGGGTTTGCCCCTTAATTGGCTTATTGTCAATGCACCTAGCAAACATTGGTTTGCTTGCTCTGTCTCTGTCTCTGTCTCTGTCTCTGTCTCTGTCTCTGTCTCTGTCTCTGTCTGCCTGTCTCTGTCTGTCTGTCTCTGTCTCTATCTCTCTCTGTCTGTCTCTGTCTCTCTCTCTCATCTCTAACTATTGTAGTTTCTGATTATGTTAAAATGATCCATTGAGGAGATTAGTCTCCCAAAGGATGGGGGTGGGGTGGGGAGGGGGATTGTGAAAGAGAATTCTTTACTCTATTGACTATCCTGAGTTAACACTAATTTAAGTATCTCCCTAGAATGTGAAGACAAGATTAACTCTCCTTTGTCTACCTATTGATTGAATCAGCTCAAGCTTGTACTAGCTTGCAAACCACTTTATGAATTCACACCCTCAGAAACTCAGCCATGATGAGTATTCACTTCTCCAGAAGGTGACATTTAGAAAATTCTCAACCTTAGATGACAACTTAACTTTCAGAAGATGAGAAGTCGATCCTACAGACACTGCCCCCCGGGCAATGCTAGACAATTTGGAAACTGTGATTGGTCCTTAGGAAGAAGGGCAGGGACAAGAAGTCACCATAAAAACAAGCCCAGAACTCCCTCAGAGCAGATTGTCTTTGAGAAGATAGTCTGAAGAGATTGTCTTCTGGAGATAGTCTTCTGACTGGGAAAAGTCTTTGAGGGAGCTTTGCTGGAGACTGTGGTTTGGATTGTGGGCTTGGAGCTTGGCTTCAATTTAAACTGTGACTCCTGGACTACTTTGTTGGGTGAGTGAAAGGCTGACTCCTTTCCTAGTTTCCTAAGAGACTAGCTTCCATCTTGGAGGAGGCTGCATGGTTACTCACTACCAGCCTTCCTGGTTGAGAGCTAATTAAACTCTGCCTGGATTAAGCAGACCTGGAGTAAACATTTAAATTGATAGGATAGATAACCTCTCTAACTGCTTCACATTTCTCTACTTTATTGTTTCCTCTCCATTTTGTAAATATTTGTAAAAAATTTCTGACTCAAGATGTAATAAATATCAGCAATCACATAATTTCATAAAATTATTGTCCAACCATTAATTTTCACCTTTACAAAGGGGAGGGAGAAGCCATGACTAGTACCATACCTTTAAGTGAATGGTCCCAGGAGCCTGGAATACTCTGTTAATAGCTTCCCCAAATTCAGATTTCTGGGGCTTGCCTGATATCATCACTTGAGGTCTCAAGTTGACAATAAAGCTAGGGTCACCCAACACATGCAAGTAAAATCTAGGAATCTTCCAAGGCAATATCCAAATGAGTCCCAAGTATTTATCATGGAGCAAATGGAGCTAATATCACTGATGGGCCAGAGAGGAAAAGAGAGTTAAAGGAGGTTTGAGGGAGCTCTCTTCTGGGACCTACTGAAGGTAGGAAGCTAAAATGCCCAGAGAAATAGTAGTTCAAAGTTCAAGGATTCAAATCTTCAAGGAGGAATTTGGTTAGTATAGAGAGTAGGTGGCCTCCCCCAAAATAATCCCCAAGTTCCTTGGGACTCAGTTTTTTCCTGCTCTTGACACTCAAACAAGAATAGCAAAATAGAGAACAGACTATGAGGCCAATGCAAAGTCATCTCTTAGGAGTGAGTCTCCCTTGACTAGAATTTTATGTTATGGCTATTTATTGCTAATCACCCCACGTTGTAAAGTATTTGCCTCCTATTTATGAGAGTAATGGGAGTCAGAAACATGTCCAGACCCCCTGAGATGTCCTCTCTCTGAAGCTAAGGAGCTGACTCTGGGAGGATCGCCATGACATGTAAAAGAAATGCCTGGGAGAGAGAGATTGTGAAGTGTGTGTAGACATTCTGTAACTGGTTCCAATAAGCTAAACATGTGTTAAAAAAAGAGGCTCTTTAATTGATTGCAGAGGCATTCAAAAAGTCCCATCAGCTTTGATTATGATCTCTACCTTGCTTACTTCTGTGGAATCTTGGTGACTCTTCTCATGGAATTTGATAAAGTATTAGTCTCTGATCTTGGGAATTTCAAAAATTTGGGAGAACAAGCCACAGGAAGCCGGAAGTTGGTGCACAAGTCATGTCTTTCATTGAGTGCAGCATTATACCCTGGGGAGCAAGTAGCAATCTTCAGGAGTGATAGTCAGGACCCTTTTTGAGAGAAAAGATTCATCTGGCAATCCTGCCACCTGGACATCAGTTGAAGAACTGAGCTACAATTCAAGCCTTCTCCCCTAGAGATGAGGGTAGTATGAGGGAAATATGTCCCAGAGGGGTTGTAGGAAATGTTTGTTCTTACTATAACTCAGAAGCAAATATTCTTATGTAAAAACTTATCTGTCATTAAGCAATTAAATGGAATTAGAAGTGTTAGTTCCTGACTCCCTAACCATGGGAAGGTAGAAAAGGAGGAACATAGACAGTGGGAACTGAATCTGTTGCCAGAGAAAAGGGTTACCCCATAACCCCTTTCTGGGTATGTGAGAACCCTGAGAGGGAGATATGACAATTATCACCCTGAGAGCATGAAGCCAATGCCAACTAAGGCCCATGACAGCTAGAAGGTGCAATGAGTACATCAAGGGGTAGTCTCAGAATTAGTAAGACCTGAGTTTAAATCTTTCCTTAAATAATGTGGCCCTGTGTTGTCTAGGCAAATCAAACAACCCCCATATCCCTCATTTTCCTCTTCAGGAACATGGGGATAATCATAGTACCTACCACACAGGGCTGTTGAGGATTAAATGAGATAGACTCATTACAAAAAAACAAAAAAAACCTCTTACCTTCTGTCTTAGAATCAATATAGTGTATTGGTTCCAAGGCAGAAGAGTAGTAAGGGCTGGGCTAGTGAAATGTCCAAGGTCACACAGCTAAGAAGTGTCTGAGGTCACATTTGAATCCAGGACCTTCTGTCTCTAGGTCTGGCTCTCAATCCACTGAGTCACCTAACTGCCTCCCAAATGAGAGTGCTTTGTAAATTTTCAGGGATTACATAAATTATTGTTATTAACTTAATACTTCTTGATTAACCATTTGATTAGAAAGGTTAATGGTGAGATGAGATGAGAATAAAAGGATAAAAATAGAACAAGAGGGGGAAATGAGTGTGACATTACTTCTTATTTCCATAACACAGCCATGCAAACAAGTATAAAACACATACCAGCCCAGTAACTTTTTTTTAAAACTGGGTCATGAGGTTATTGGTAGTTTAAAAAAGGAAATCAATATTCCTTACCATTTGCCTGGCATGCAAAGATTTTTGCCTTAGGCTTATGGGTCTTTAGAAGGCTCCTAACATATGCCTCAAAATGAACCGAGACACATACATTTCTCTAAACCTCCGTCAGTCCTTTTCTCTCTGTCAGCTCTCTCTGAGCTCCACAGCCCATGGCATATCAAGAGATAGAAGGTGGCAGGCCTGGGAGCAAGGAAGGATAAATCAATGTCAAATTGGAAACTTTGGCAGTTTTATAGCCCTCACAGGGCACCAGCATGGGCTGGAATGAAGGAAGCACACATTGCAAAAAAGGCTTGAGCTTGAGGGAGGTGGCTGGATGAATGTTGATACTGGCAGAGAATTTATGTGTTCTCTGTTGGAGATGGGGAGGGAGAGAATGCTCTAAAAATATATAAATGTTTGTCTCTGACTAGACAAGTCATTATAGTGCCATGCAACCTTGGGAGCCTTGCGGATGGCCCCAGACCATTCCTTTAGTAAATGTCATTGGGCTTATTGTCTATTTTTCTGGAGCTCTGCAAATCTGACTGGTGACTACCCACACTGGAGCCACCCTGAGAAGACTATGCCAAGCATCAACTTCTTCAGCATCTCTTCCAGAAATCAGTGGATCTTTTTCACCTTGGTAGTTCCACACATTTTCATTTCTTAAAAATGTCTTTTGATCAATTTTATTTCGATCTATCCCTTGTGTACTCCTGAATGAATTTCCTACACTGTACAATCTCAGAAAACAGGTAATTAAAATCAACCTCATATTTGAATTGTTTTCTATTTGTTCAAAGACAGGAGGACATCTGCTTTATAAATTAATTAAGGGCTAACTAACTTAGAGTTTAGGATTATCTATTTGAGTTTCACAGCCATTTTAATTGTCCTTAGTTATAGCTGTAGTTATGGATATTGGGATTTTTTTTAAATTCTGTTTTGTTCACTCGGTAATACTTTGAATCAGTCAGATGAATCAGTCTCAATAGTCACCTATTAATTTTAATAGGGGAAAATGGGGATTTCTATGGTTGGACTAGATATTTAAGGTATGGTTGCCAGAAATCAATTAACTCGATTTCAAAATAAAATAGACCTAAGTCAGGATGACTTTTATGGTAGTTTATTTACAATTAGGAAGGTCGAAGGTAAGGAAATTGAGAGAGAGGGAAACTCGGCCCCGACCAAAGGCCCCAACCAGGTAGGGATTTAAAGGCCCCAGTAGAGGGGCACAGAGGTTAATTAAACAAGGCTTCTAGCCACAAGGCTTCCTCTAAGAAGAGAGGCCTCCTTGAGGCTAGGGCCTCCAGAAACATCAAGGGAAGAGAGAGTCAGCCTAACTTACCCACCTGACAGTTCAAAGGGAAGCAGTCTGAGGTCTCACCAGAGCTCCTTCCACACCAAGTTCAAAGAGCCAAAAAGCTCCCCACAGGAAGTTACCATCATATTTAAAAGAGAGCATCTTTCATCCCTTCTTGCTTCCACCTCCAATTTCAAGTAGTCAAATGACAGCCTCAACACTGTTTTGGATACCCAGCGGGCAGTCCCTTGGTTTTGATTTGCCACTTACTATCACATGTGGGTCACAGACCTCCCCCTCCCCACTTCATTCTAAGTTGGGTGGAGTGACATTATTCCTGGTGGCTAGAGTCTGAAGAATGAATGAGGGTGAGCTAATTCCATTTATACATAATGCTTATCCCACATGGTCTACTTCTTGCAGCTTTCAGATATTTAATTTGGCCAATGGGAGAATTGTTTTCAGCCATTTCACGCAGACACACAAACACACACACCACTTAGACCCTCCCCTTCTCCACACAGCATCTCTCCCTCTTCCCTCCTCCTCCAGTAATTGATTAGGAGTTGAAGTCGAATAATTCTGAAGCTGGCTGTAATTTCCAGAGAGAGATAAACTAGAATCTGGGCTAAGGATCTATTGGGGTGGGGGTGGGGGGAGAAAGAGAAAGGAAGAAAGAGGGAGGAAGAGAGACAGGAAGAGGGGAGGAAAGGGGAAAGAAGAGAAAGAGAAGATTAAGAAAGGGAGAAAGAGAGAGAGAACAGAAGGGAGGAAGAAAGTGAGGAGAGAGAGTGAAGTAGAGAATGAGCCCAGATGGAAAAGCATTCGTCTTACAATCCTACGGAAGCAATATCTTTTCAACATGACATAGCCTGAATTTCCTGCCAACATTACTATCCAGCTCCCACAAATCTACTCTAGAAAAATCCCTGAAGTTTACACTAAACCAAATAATCATCAAGAAAACTATAGTAAGTGACTTCTATTCCAGAACTGTAAACATTTAACTAGGTGCCCGTGGGCAAAAGGATAGCTAGGAGTCCCAGTGAACAGAAGACTGAGCCTGAAGTTGGGAAGACGCATCTTCCTGAGTTCAAATCCAGCCTCAGACACTTAGCAGTTAAGTGACTGATCAAATTGCTTAACTCTCTTTGCCTTAGTTTTCTCATCTGTAAAATGAACTGGAAAAGGAAATGGCAAACCTCTACAATATCTTTGCCAAGAAAATCTCACGTGGAGTCTCAAAGAGTCAGTCCCATCTGGAACAACTAAAAAACAATAGCCACAACCATGGGCAATAGGAAAGGGAGCTCCTCCAGCAAAGCAAATTCCAGTGTGACCAGAGACAGGATACCTGTGTCCAAAGGCAGAAATTTGGAGGAATACCATAAGCAAGTCCCAGCATGGGGACCTGGAAAGCTAGACAATAAGGAATGATAATACAGCTCATTAATTAACTGCTGGCAGAACTATGAATTGGTCCAACAATTTTGTAGTATTAATTGGCATTATGGCATATACTATTCCATTGTATTTGTGTGTCACAATTTGTTCAAATCATTCCCCAAGTGGGCACACAATTTGTTTCCCAATTTTTTTCCTATTATAAATATCACAGCTATGATACTCTTTTTTTGTTGTTATCATGAATAACCACCTTTGGCTATTAGCCCAAAAATGAGATCACTAGGTCAAAGGAAGATATTAATAATTTTATAAATTTTCTTTCATAATGCCAAATAATATTACTAAATGGTTAGACTGATTCAAAGTTCCACTAGCAGTAAGTTAATAGTTCCATGTTACCATAGTCCTACCAAACTGGATTTTTCCATCTTTTACCACCTTTACCAATTTGATGGTATGAGACAATAATTTAGAGTTGGTTTAATGTGTATTTCTTTGATAGTGAATTTCAATACTTTTTTAGATAATTGATAGGTTTTTTTCCTTCTTTTGAGAACTCTTTATTGTTAGATCACCATCAAAGGGTATTTGTTAAACAGTGAATTTGGCAGGACATCTTGGCAAACAGACTAAACCAGGTTGAGTGTAACTGAAGGTCTCAAATCTGTTGGTGAGTTAGAGGGGTGTCTACCCCAAGCATGTGAAGACTTCCCCTGGCAGAATGGGTAGATGTGAACAATTTGTTCCAATGGCCATTAAAGCACTGTGAAGTGTTTAGAGGTTGATTAGACTAAGGTCATCCACTGTATCCTGAGCCATCACCAGTCATCCCAACTTTTGTCTTGCCACTGGACTTCACCAGAAGAGAAAGTAAGGCTGAAGACTTTGTGCAACTCTTCCATGCTAAAACTCAATTCAAGTGAGAGTCAAGACAGCACTACCCAATGTCATTGGTCCTCTTTGAACTAAGTATGAAAAACCATTTTCATGATAATTCAAAGATATTCTTTGCCCATTAAAATATTCTTCCCTTATCCAACCACATATCTGTATAAAGTTAGATTTTCTTCATATACTTCAAACAAAACAACATATCCCAACAGATTGAATGCAGAATTAGATATGAGAATTCAACAGTCTTCTATTAAGTCAGATATTAAAGAGATTTGCAAAAATATATAAAATATTGTCCATTGGGGCAGCTGGGTAGCTCAGTGGAGTGAGAGTCAGGCCTAGAGACAGGAGGTCCTAGGTTCAAATCCGGCCTCAGCCACTTCCCAGCTGTGTGACCCTGGGCAAGTCACTTGACCCCCATTGCCCACCCTTACCACTCTTCCACCTATGAGACAATACACCGAAGTACAAGGGTTTAAAAAAAATATTGTCCATCTTCTCATTATGTTCTTATTTTGAAACAAATAGTTCTTTTTCACTAAAAATTTTGTTATTCAGGTATTATAAAGTAATGGTTTATTATTATTTTTCAATGAATTGATTTGGAAGTAGAGTGTAGAAAGAGGAAGGGAAGAGACCCGAGTGCTCTGCTCCTCTCCTGCTCTGCCACCTATGAGCCACCCACCTTCTACCCTGTGTGCTCCCATTGGCTGCTGGGAAGAGGGGTGTGGCATGTGAAAAAAAATCATCAGGTGCAGTGGGGAGGGAGAGGGGAGCAGCTCCACCAGAGGCCGTCTGTCTAGTAATGAATTCTGTGAGTGGGGGATGAGAAGGGGGAGTGGCTGAGTGCCCACAGAGAGCATTCTATGTGCCATAAGTTCTCCATCACTGGTTTAGGCAGAGAAAGGAGTTCTATACTTAAGTGTAAGGGCCCCCTTCCTTACACTCAGGTGCTCCTACCTTCTCCTATCTGGATACACCTACACCAATTCACTCAAATCAATCCCAAATGGGCAATCATTACAACCACCTCTTTCTCTGAACACCTCTCAAACAAGTTGTTTTATGACACTCTCAGGTACCCCTGAATCACCTTAGAGAAGATTAGGAGGTTTGTCCTAGGCTGAACAATAAACCTTCACATATTCAATGATCTCAGCCTAGATGGCTAATCAGTTGTCCTTCCTTTCCTATATTCCCTAAAGGGTATATAAGACCCCAAGTTCTTTAATTGGATGGAAATGACCATGATGGTCATTCCTATTCCTGGTGTATTTTTGCAGAGACATTGTCCCCAGAGTCCCAGAGCTTGGCTCTGTGGGGTGTATGTTTATGACTCTGTGTGATGACCCTAGGAACTTTGTCTCTCCTGATCTGATTAAAGATTTGTTCTCTGAGAAGGCAGCTAGGTGATTCAGTTGGGTTGAGAGCCAGACCTAGAGACAGGAAGTCCTGGGTTCAAATCTGACCTCAGACATTTCCTAGGTGTGTGACCCTGGGCAAGTCACTTAACCCCCATTGCCTAGCCCTTACTGCCCTTCTGCCCTAGAACCAATACACAGTAGTGATTCTAATGGCATGGGCATTGTACCCCCAAAATCATAGAAGTGTTTCAGGCAAACTATAAGCAAGGAAATTCCTTTGCTCCCTTCTATCCTTGTATCGCCTAACTCCCAAACATCTGATAACTCCATAAGACCCTGAGAAGATTATCTATCTTGGGATGGTTCTTTAGATTTGAGATGGACAGCAAGATACACCTTGATACCATCAGGTTGTATCTAAGACATCTACCTGTCATGTCCCCTAAATTATGAGGGTCATTCCCTATGTCTTCAGGCAAACCCTGGTCAGATGACCAAACCCCCCTGCCCGTGCCCCAGTGCACACCACTCTAGAGTCACGTCTTCAGCGTGGCACAAAGTCACATCTTCACTGTCGTAAAGAGTATAAAGACCGCAGAAATCATGTCATCTGGGAATGGCTTTCCATCCATGCTGTTCCCCCTAGGAGGCAGTCTTCCTGGCCAGATTTGACATTACCTTGTAAATTAATGAATCTCTCTTTTTATTTTTAAGCTAAGTTTCATTTTTGCATCCTTGGAAAAGGTACCCTTCCCGAACTCCGAGGTTCACCTCATGCCCCCCACAACACTAAGATGGAAGGTAAGGGTTTTCTTTTTTAAAAGACTAGTTCTTTGTAACTACTTTAGTGGTTCTGTGTTTTTCCAGGCTGATACTCCTATCCACAAGTTCCACATTCAAGTTCAACTACTCTGATTATCATTGTCTAATGCCACTTGTCAATCTTAAAACCAAACAAGCAATATTTACATCGTTCTAATAAACCGAGTGGGCATCCAGCTCTTACAGCAAAGATGTTTATTTCCATTGAGAGAGTTAAAAAGCACCTTTGGGGGTTGGGGGGCTGGATAGGGCCAAGGCCCAGGAGAGAAAGATGATTCAGTTCATGGAGTGTTTCAAGAAACAGGAGAGAAGGTGATTGGGCAACTTCTGCCTGCTACAAGAAATACATGTTCTAATCTTGTGGAATGTACCAGGAAGCAAACTAGATAAAGTAGAAGAACGCACTGGCATTGTTTAGGGCAAGCTGACCTTCTAGGGCTCTAACATTGCAAAGTCCCTTTCAGGCATAATCTTGATGTTCTAAAGCAATTATAAACATCACAAAAGCCATTAGAAAACTGTTAACCCTTGACTTGTTAAACTTCACAAATTCTAATGAATCCCCAGAATACTCTTTTACCATAATTGTGCACTCTTTCCATACTACAGTCTTGTGGAAGTCAGTCGACAAACATTTTTTTAAACCCTTATCTTCCATCTTAAAATCAATACTATGTATTGATTTCAAGGCAGAAGGTCACATAGCTAGGAAGTATCTGAGGGCACCCATGGGCCCCTCAACAAACATTTATTAAGTACTTATGAGCGAGGCACTCTGATAAATTCTGGAGATAAAAAGGAAGGCTAGAAAACAGCCCCTGCCCTCAAGGAGCTTACTTTCTAGTAGGAAAGACAACAGGTTGCTAATCAAATATATACAAATATATATACAGATGAAAGATAATATGAAAAGGGAAATCATTAGCAACTTGGGGGGAGTGATAAGAGAAGAAGAATTGCAAAAAGGCTTCCTGCAGAAGGAAGCCATTTGCAAACCAACTGTCCAAACCACTAATTGATATGTATAAATCTGGGGTCCACTTGTTGATATTCTAAAATACCACTTCCTTTCTTCCATCTTAGCTAAGGGCCTTCACACTTTTATTTAGTATTATGTTGGTTTCCCCTCTTTAAAAGTTTATACATCTTCAGATCTGAGATAGTTTTTGCGTTTTCTTGTTTTAGGTTGCTGGGTGGAACAGTAGATACTGGGGAGGACTTTGGAGACCAAAAAAACAAAGGGAAAAAGCTCCCTTCACTGTTAATTAGCTGTGTGACTTTAGGCAAATAACTTAAATTTTCTTCAGCCTTAGTTTCTTTATCTGGAAAAATGGAAATAATAGCATACGCCTCACAAGGCTGTTATAAGGATCAAATGATATATAAAGTACTATACAAATATTAATATTATTTCTAGAGTTTAGCACTGTGTCTGACACACAGTGAGCCTTAAATAAAAGTCTGCTGACTTGCTGAATCAATTTGTTCCCTTGAGGCACTGGGAATACATTATACAAATTAAGTAACAAAACCTGGAATTAATTTTCTTCTCCCTCCTCTTCAAGTCCGTTTCACTATCTGGATGAAGCCTTCCCTGATAGCGCTAGCCTGTACTACTTGTTCTTCTCATTTCTTTGTTCCTATTGTCTGTAGTACACAAATAATACTTTCTATTTTGTTTTTTAATTGACTCTGTTGAACAACATAGCCTTCATCCTTTCAGGATATAATTCTCCCTTATGCAGCAATTATTTTTTGTCTATGTTTGGTCATTCCAACTAGACTATAAATTACTTGAGAGCAGGATTAGCATATAATACGTCTGTGGTACAATGGAAGACAGATAACAGACACACTAACTAAATAATAGATCTTCATTTCATGGAGTTTTCTTGGCAAAGATACTGGACTGGTTTGTCATTTTCTTCTCTAGGGTGTCCCCATTTTACAGATGAGAAACTGAAGCAAATAAAGGTTGACAACTTTGTTTTATGAAACCCCAAATTGATCCTTGTCCCTGATAATTTGTTTTCAAGAAATCCATTGACTGACCCTTGAAATGAACCATCAAGCACCCATTGAGCACCCTAGAGAGGACTAAATACCCTTTTTGTCTTGGAAATTCCCATTATTGGTGTCTTGTCCAGAGACTGTGTTCCCAGAGTCCCAGAGCAGTGGTCCACACGCCAGCATCATGTGTGGTGACCACCAGAGCACTTTCTCCCTTGTCCTGATTAAAGATGTGTTCTGTTATAACTACTTTAGTAGTTCTGTGTTTTTTAAGGTTGACAGGGTTAAGCAACTTGCCCACAGTCACACAGATAGTAATTGTCTGAGGCCTAATTTGAACTTGGACTTTCCTAACTCCAGGTCACATGCTCCATATACTGCACCATAACTCCAAATAATGGTTACTTCTTGCTAAATTGTATTCTTGCTTACTCTTTAGCTCTCAAGGCAATTTTTTCCCTTTGACTATCCTTCTGATGTGAACCGAGACCCGAGTTAAATAAAGCAAAGAAACCACTGAATTGAGTCTATTGGGGTGTGGGGGGGGTGGAATCTGCCCATTTACTTGTTCCTGGGCAATGGTGGGGTCAAGGAATTCCATTCCACCTGTTCTTATTAAGTGCCTACTGTATGCATGCTAGACAAAAGGCAGTTATGTGAGGGGGCAGAGAGAGCCAAGTAGCGTGAATATAATATTTTCACAGATCAGTGTAAAATCATTTCAGGTGGGAAACAGCCCTAACTGCTAGGGAATGAATGTTCAGTCTGGAGATACTTTACTTAACTTGAAGAATTCCCAGCTTTCAGATTGGGACATGTCCACCTCAGAGTAATGCTGAAGATAGCATCTCCTCAGAGATCAAGAATTGGGATTAAATTAGGGCAGAAAGCACTGAGATCTTCATCAAGATTAAATCCTGGGAAAAATTTTTCTAAGGCAAAAAATCTCTCAGTCCCTGGAGATCTTCAAGGACAGGATCAACACCTGTTTGTCCTGGTTGCTTTAAGGGCAATGCTTCCAAGTGGCAGGGAGTTGAACCACGTGAAGTTAGAAGTGGCATGGGAGGGGGCAGCTGGGTAGCTCAGTGGAGTGAGAGTCAGGCCTAGAAACAGGAGGTCCTAGGTTCAAACCCGGCCTCAGCCACTTCCCAGCTGTGTGACCCTGGGCAGGTCACTTGACCCCCATTGCCCACCCTTACCACTCTTCCACCTATGAGACAATATACCGAAAGTACAAGGGTTTAAAAAAAAAAAAAAAAAAAGAAGTGGCATCAGACCCCCAGAAACTCAGGCAAACTAGTAGCAGGGAAATTCCTTTGCTCCCTTATGCCCTCATTATTCCCAACCCAAAACATCTAACCCTGAAAGGATCATCCTCCTTTGATTATCCCATTGATTTGAGATGGACAAAGAGACACATCTCATCCATCTGTCCTCCAAATCACCCTCTATGTCTTCAGGCAAACTTCTCCCTCCCACCCCCTTTGCTCCAGTGTACACCACCCTGGAGTCACATCTACACTGTGGCACAGAGTCATGTCCTCACTGTTGTGAAGAGTATAAAATCCCTAGAATTGATGACATGGTGGGGGTTGGGGGGAAGAGAGAGAGAAAGAGAGACAGCTTTTCCATCCATGCTGTTCCACCTAGGAGGCAGGCTTCCACCCATGCTGCCCTCCTGGCCAGATTCAACATTACCTTCCAAATTAATAAATTTCTCTTTTTATTTTTAAGCTAAGTTTTGGATCTTGCATTCTTGTAAAAGGTACCCTTCCCGAACCCTGGGGGTTCACCTCAAGCCCCCCACAACAGAAGGGCCCTTACAAGTTCACAGGTCGGACTGAAGTTTCCTTGCCCTATAGACTAAAAAGACAGTCCCATGAGCCTGTGGGAGCTTACCTCAGCAACAGGACATATTTTTTTTCCTGTCCTACATTACCTGGGTGGCACAGCAGATAGAGTATCATGCCTGGAGCCACAAAGACTCCTATTCCTGAATTCAAATCTGGCCTCAGACACTAGCTGTGTGAACCTAGGCAAGCCACTTAACCCTGTTTGCCTCTGTTTCTTCATCTGTAAAAGAGCTGGAAAAGGAAATGGCAAACCACTCCAGTATTTCTGCCAAGAAAATCCTAAATAAGGTCATGGAGAATCGGACACGACTGAAAACAAATGAACAGCAACTCATTAACTCAATCCCTGAGAGAAGCTCTTGGGAGATGAAGCCTGGCTTTTATAAACTCAGGAGTTGTGTTCTTTTCCAGGCAAACACCACTTAAAGGAGCTGCGATATTTCACGAGTTGTGCATGCACGCTGAGAATTGTAACTTGATAGGAAATGTCAGTTCCTGCCTCCCCAGCTTTATGGTAATGATGCTGTAACCTATTCTCCATGCTAGCCTGCCTGACACTGCCATCAGAGAACTGAATTCTTTGTCAGAACACAGAATAGCTACGAAAGCCCCTTGAAACAGAGAATCTCCACACGGTTTGTGTTTTTAGATACACACAATCACATTCCCTGGACTGAGGAAGGAGTGAGAGGGGTCCATAGATTCCCCAAAGGACAGTACTGGGGTCTTAGAACAACATGGAGATGATGAATTAGGAGCTGTCAAAGAGGAAAGAATGCTTCACTTATCCTTGGTGCATCCAGAAAAAATCAATACACAATTAGCTGTGCTGGCACCAACAGGGGCCATGGGCGTTTCTTGGCTATAATACTAAATTCTGCTCCTATCCAATGGGTCTAAAGAGGCCCAGGAGGAATGAAGGACTGAGCTAGTTCTCTTCTCTAAAGTACCCTCAAGTTATATAGTGCTGGAGTAGTTTATTTAAAAGTGATCCAGGAACCTACTCTTTCTATAACCCATTTGTTTACAGAAAGAGGACTTCTCTTCCTCTAGTCCAGGGGTCGGCAACCTTTTTGGCCGTGAGAGCCATAAACGCCACATTTTTTAAAATGTAATTTCGTGAGAGCCGTACAGTGCTCACAGTGCGCTCCTGTAACAGCGCCTGAAAAAAAATTGACTTTATGGCTCCTGCAGAAAGAGCCATTTCTGGCCCTCCAAAGAGCCAGATATGGCTGGAGAGCCATACGTTGCCGACCCCTGCTCTAGTCTATTCCCAGAATCCTCTCATTCTGTCTCAGTCTCTCTGTCTCTTACTCTCTCAACCCATTTCTTTCCTTTATTCAGTTTCCTCCTTTTTTGCTTCTCTAGGGGCTTATGATGGCACAGCCATACAACCAGGGAGTCCAGTCTGAGGTTTCCCAGATTATTAGGTTTGGGAGTTTTGGAAAGCAAGGACCAAAGGAGGAATTTGGAGAACAAAAAATAGGGAGAGAAAGGCAGGAAAAGAGAGGGTAAGGAGGCAGAGGTTGGAGGATTTCTATGCATGCTGATGTGAAATTCCGACATGCAAATTAGCAGCTGTTATTTTTTAAATTAACTTTCCATCCGAGCTCACAGCAATGAGGTAGCCCAGGAGGCTCTGGAGTAGGGGAACTCTGGGCTGGGGAAGCCTCCTGCCTTTGCTTTCCCATCCCACAGAGGTCGTGGGCCTCCTAGAAGCTGGCTCAGGCCACCCCGTCCCAACCCCATCCCAGTCTGTCTCTATATTCCATACTCCCACATGCCAGAGCAGACAGCCACAGCTCTCCAGAGACTAGCAAGCAGGCAGCCAGGGCAGAGTGGAGA
This sequence comes from Gracilinanus agilis, assembly GCF_016433145.1. Taxonomy (NCBI): domain Eukaryota; kingdom Metazoa; phylum Chordata; class Mammalia; order Didelphimorphia; family Didelphidae; genus Gracilinanus; species Gracilinanus agilis. The sequence continues at coordinate 274,074,325 of NC_058131.1, forward strand.
CCAATTTGCATTTCTAATTATATGTGTTTTACCTGCCACTCTTTCTGTGCTGTCATTTCCGGGTGATTGAAGGCTTTATAGAAACGCAGCTGGGCAGGCAGCGCCTACCCCACAGCCCAGAGTTACCTGGTCTGCCTGATCCTAAATTGGGGCCCAAGGCTCAGAAAGGCCTGGAGAGGGAGCAGCGAGGTGACTCGGTAGACTGAGAGTCAAGCCAAAGATGGGAGGTCCTGCCAGACACTTCTTAGCTATGTGACCCTAAGCAAGTCATTTTGTTGTGGGGGAGCTTTGAGGTAAAATCCCATGTTCAGGACTGGTTACCCTTTACAAGAATGCAAGGCTCCAAAACTTAGCTTAAAAATAAAAAGAGAAATTTAATTCATTTGGAAACCATGTTGAAAGGCTGGGAGATAGTGTGCAGGTGGAACACTGTGTACCTGAGGAGATGGGGTTTGGGGTTTTTATAGCCTTTTGACAACAGGGCCTCTCTGACTAGAGATAGGATGATGATGGCATGTTACTGGGTCTCTGGAACCCAATATTGGTCATGTGGTTATGTCCTATGCCTCAAAGTCAAAAGAGGGTGAACTATCCAGATTAGAGGATAATCCGATATCTGGTATAGAAAATAGATGCTTATCAAGAGCAAGCTGGGAGGTACCTATCTGTGCTCATCAAGAATGAGGGGAGAGGGGGCAGCTGGGTAGCTCAGTGGTTTGAGAGCCAGGCCTTGAGATAGGAGGTCCTGGGTTAAAATCTGGCCTCAGACACTTCCTAGCTATGTGACCCTGGGCAAGTCACTTAACTCCCATTGCCTAGCCCTTACTGTTCTTCTGCCTCACAGAAGGTAAGAGTTAAAAAAAAAAAAAAAAAGAATGAAGAGAGAGGCCTAAGGGGCTCAAAGTCACCTTCCCTAGCATTCCAGGAATGTAAGGAAAAATGAGTCTTTTATGTACACTCTGATGTGGCACATAATCTGGGGCTTGGGGGTACCTAGGGGAAACCTGTACCCCCATATCAATTTAATTTCCATTGCTTAGTCCTTACTGTTCTTCTGCCTTGGAACCAATACACAGTATTGATTCTAAGAGGGAAGGGTTAAAAATAAAGGCCTGGAGGTTAGTTAGTATCTTCTCTTTGGGTTGAGTAGGTATAGGATTGCATGCATGAAAAGAGAGGATTGTAGTTTATTCCTGCCTCCTGCCCCAGTTTGACTGCAGTTTTCAGATTACTCCACTTTGAAGGAGGGATTGCTTCCTGTAGAACAGCCCTTATCCAATAGCTCTGGATTTGGGAAGGTCAAAGGAGTCTGTACAATACCAGAACTGAATGTCTTGGGGTAGAAAAGTGGACATCGCTAGATTCTCTGTTCATGAAGGAAGGGAAAGACAAGAAGTACATCATTTCAGAATTGCAAGATGAAATTACCCCAAATCTCCTCTCTTATCCTCCACCCCTACTCTTTGCAATGAAGATTTCCCTGTTCCAGGCACCATTTTTGATTGTAGACAGACTTCTGACTTCGGTATTTTAAAGCTTTGTCATTTCATTGGCATGGATGATCCTGAATTAGGGGGTCTTCAGAGGTCCGGTGCTGTGAACAAACAATCCGTTACCCTGGGGCTGAAGTGACAGAGTGGTGATGCTGATGGTAGGAGCTCTTGATTCCATCAGCTTTGGACCCGGTTTATGAGAAGCAGTATGGAATAGAGGCTAAAGTGCCAAACTTAAGAGTCCAAAAGGCCAAAATTCAAATCACACCTTAGATACTTCTTGACGCACCTACCTTCTTACCTTTCTGCTCCTGGGCCTTCCCAGAAAGTCCTATATCACCCTTGGACCCAAGCAACCCACCTCATGACCTCTTAACTCTGGATTGTCTATTGCTTGCTCCAGAATTCTGAGGTGCTCTGGAGCTTCCCATAGTTCTCCAGAGGTCATTCTTGGATCAGACTCACCTTCCATTGCCACCTCCTGCCTCCTAACCAGACCCACATGTACCCTCCATTTGCTTCTTCCTGCTCTGAAGTGGGGTCTCACAGAAAAGAGCAATCATGTTTGACTGACCCTAACCTAGGATTTCTCCCACCATCTTTTGCCTTTACTCTACTCTTTTGTTGTTGTTATTGATGTTTAGCCCTATATGACTCTTCATTGTCCCGTTTGGGATTTTCTTGACCAAGATACTGGAGTGGTTTGCTGTTTCCTTCTTCAGCTCATTTTACAGATGAGGGAATTGAAGCAAAAAATGGTGAAGTGACTTGCCCAGAGTCACATAGCTAATGTCTGAGGCAAGATTTGAACTCAGGAAGAGAAGCCTTTCTGTTTCTGGGCCCAGCTTTCTATCCACTGTGCCACCTAACTGTCCCATTCACTTTACATGTTACTGAACAGAGCTAGGAAAAGTCACAAATACATTCTGACTGGGTCCACTACAAATTTATATTATATAATTTCATTTGCACCCTCAATGCAGCAAGGCAATTCTTTCACTTCTAAACGATTCTCTCTCCAACTCACCACACCAAGTCTTCCCAGTCTTCCAATCCCTGACCAGCTGAGACCCTTGCCTCATTTTTCATTGAAAAATGTTGAGGCTATTTGCCAAGAGCTCTCTTTCTTCAAATCTCCTCATCTTCCATCATTCACATGTCTTTGCCCATTCTCTTTCTTTACCCTTGTCTCCTCTGATGAGATGACTTTTTTCCTTGCCAAGAGAAACCTGTCTCATGCATATGATTCCATCCAAAGCCATCTGCTCCCATAAATTGCCCCTTCTACCATCCCCAGTCTCCTTCTAGTCTTTGATCTCTCCTTATCTACTGATTACTTCTCTGCTTATAAAAATGCTCATATTTCCCCTATTCTTTTTTTTTTTTTAACCCTTAACTTCTGTGTATTGGCTCATAGGTAGAAGAGTGGTAAGGGTGGGCAATGGGGGTCAAGTGACTTGCCCAGGGTCACACAACTGGGAAGTGTCTGAAGCCAGATTTGAACCTAGGACCTCCCGTCTCTAGTCCTGGCTCTCAATCCACTGAGCTACCCAGCTACCCCTATTTCCCCTATTCTTAAAAAAAGCAAAATAAAAAACCAAACCTTGATCAAAACCCAAACCTCTTTTGTGGAAAAACTCCTCAAAAAAGCCATTTATATTGAATGCTTCCACTCTTTTCCCTCTGTCCTAAACTCTATAATCTGGCTTCTTACCATGAGGGGTATCTGAAAGAAGGCAAAACAACTAACATATAGATATAGATATAGATATAGCTAGATAGGTGGGGCAGACTAGAGAATGAGTTTCTGGTTGGCATTTAAAGCTCTTCACAACCTGTTCCCTTCCTACCTTTCTAGTTTTCTTACTTATCTACTTAATCCATTTTATAATCTGGGAATACTGGTTTTGCTGTCCCTTGAATATATCACTCCATTGCCAAATTCTAGGGCAACTAGATGGTGAAGGAGATAGAGCATTGGGCCTGGAGTCAGCATGACTCATCTTCCTGAATTCAAATCCGGCTTTAGACAGTTACTAACTACATGACCCTGGGCAAATCACTTCACCCTTTTTGCCTCAGTTTCCTCATCGGTAAAATGAGCTGGATAAGGAAATAGCAAACCACTCCAGTATCTTGGCCAAGAAAACCCCAAATAGGCTCATGAAGAGCTGGACATGACTGAACAACAACCCCAAATTTCATGCCTTTTCAAACTGGCTGTCTATACTCTCATTCCATAACTGTGCCTTCTGGAATTTATAGGCTTATTTCAAGGCTCGAATCAAATCCCCTCTTCTTTAGGATGCCTATCCTGTCCCTTCCTCTCTTGCTTGTGCCTTTCCTCTGAGATTACCTTCCATTTGCATTGTTTATATCATATATATATATATATGTATACATATATATATATCCATACGTAGTTATTTTCTTGTTGTCTTTCCCATTAGTCTGAGCTCCTTGAGAACAAGGACAATATTTTTATTTTTCTTTGTATCCCATATAGTAAACACTAAATAAATGTTTGTTGGTTGACTGACTAGTTGTGTGATCCTTGGCAAAT
>NC_058131.1:274420663-274455642 GCF_016433145.1 Gracilinanus agilis
CCCTCCCTCCCTTCCTTCCTTCCTTCCTTCCTTCCTTCCTTCCTTCCTTCCTTCCTTCCTTCCTTCCTTCCTTCCTTCCTTCCTTCCTTCCTTCTTTCCTTCCTTCCTTCCTTCTTTCCTTCCTTCCTTCCTTTCCTTTCTAACAGAACTCATTCAGTTGACAAACATTACCAAGTGCCTACTATGTGTAATGCAAGCTCTAAGTTTAGTTTTATAACTGCTGAAGTGACCAGAACAGTGAGGAGATTTGAAGCCATTTAGAGAAGATTAGTCAGAGGAACTGGGGATGCTCATCCTGGATGAGAGAATTATGAGAGATATGATTATCATCTTCAAATTTCTGACAGCTATCATTTGAAAGAGGAACTAGATTTGTTCTTAGGGGCTCCAGGAGGGTTCAGAACTAGGACTAATGGATAAACGATATAGGGAGACAGGTTTTGCCTTAAAGTAAGGAGGGATTTCCTAACTAGTAAGGAATAATAGAGTGTGCTACTTGCCATTGAAAGTATACAAGTAGAAGCTAAATGCTCAACTATCTGAGAGATATTACATAGGAGATCTCTGCTCTGGGTGGACTATTGGATTAAAAGACCTCAATGGTCCCTTTCAGTTCAGAGATTCTAGGATCTTCATTTCAGAGTTGTGAAAGGTGTTCTAAAATTTGAAAGGGGTATGGTTTTATATTGTACTGATGATCTCTGGTGACAGAGGAAGAGACAGAGAGAAACAGAGAAAGAGACAAAGACAGAGAGAGGCAGAGACAGAGTCAGAGAGAGGTAATACATAAATGCTAGTACCTTCCTGTTTTCAAAGGTAATATGGCTCTGTGGCATATTGTTATGACAAGTAAGTGGTTCAATAAATGTAATCCAGACCTAGGGATGCTAAAAACTTGATCTGTTCTCCAAAGCACTGCAGGTTTTAGAGTGATCAGACAACATCACTGGTATCCATTCTCGGCAGAAATCTAATGTATTCAGCCAGTTCCCAGGAGGGCATTACTCTCTTTGCAAAATAATTGTGAGATGTTAGAGTTCAGAGTGTGGATATAATATACCTGTCTCATTTCATTCCTATAAATACAAAGAGGTTCATAATACATTCTCCTAGCTCAGGAGTTTGCCTGAATTCCATGGAGAACTGTCAGGAACCTGCAACCCCACTTATGCTCTTAATGATGCTCCTAGTAAACCAAATGACAGAGATATAAATCAGCACCTCAAACCTCTGGAATCATCATGTCTACCCTCTGATCTAGCTATTGATGAATTAGGAAATCTGGGGTTGGGGTAATTATATGAATTTCTTAACAATGTTTCCTAATTGTAATTATCCTTGAGTTCTTCATTCAATCTGGTCCCCAGTGATCTCGCATGAGAAAGAGAGAGCTCTTACCAAAAAAAAAACCCAAAACCTTTTGAGATATTTAGTACCATCTTCACGAACTAACTGACTTTTCATTGTCTGGATAGAATACTGAATTTTTTTTTAGTTAACATGGGAAAGAAAGGAGAATTGACTTTTCCTGACCCTCAGAGGGTTGTCATGTTGATCTGAAGACCATAGAAAGCTGGCACATTTTTTGTGCAGGTTTTCTGCCTAGAATTGAGAATGTGTATCCATTTTCAACACCATTATTACCAATGGGAAAGCACTTAGCAGGGATTTTGAGTTTTCTTCCTCCACCTCCTTTTTCTTTTGGCAAAGGAAGGGCCAAAGGGATTGTTAAAGATATCACTAAGTGGATATTCATTTCTTTCTGGTAAAGGCCAAACCAGGGCTGCCAGCTTCTTGTCATTGTTATAGACAATTTTGTTTTCTGGTAGATTGAACCAATCTCTCCACCTACCCCATCCTCCTGGGGCTTCCTTGTTTCTTGGCTAAGCTGTTCTGAGGATCTCCGCTAGATGGTGCTGTCTGACTCTTGTCAATAGCATTCTAGGTTAGCTATCTTTAGCCCCAAACTGCTAAACTCCTTTCTCCAGTCTATGGCTTGGGAAGAAGAGAAAGGGGTCACCAAAGGGCTCAATGAATAATTTAAGAGGTGGTGATATGGGAGTTGCTCTTGCTCTCTTTCCTCAAACACCTTGGCCAGAGTGAAAATCCCCCTCTTGTAGGTGTTTGCACTGAGAAACTAAACCCTATTGGGAATCTAGTTCATCCGGGGAACTGAAGGTTAAAATTCACAGGATCAGGAGCTTTAGAGTTGAAGAGGACCTTGGTGACCATGTACTCCAACCTCCTTATTTTACAGTTAAAGAAACTAAAGCCAAGAGGAGAGAAAGATATTTGGTGAAGGTGAAACAGGTATTAAATAGAAATGTTGGGCATTGAATCCAGGACTTCTGATCCCAAATTTGTTACACTACCCCATGCTGTTGCATTTAAACAGTTTGGAAAAGCATTGTATAGTGGGAAAACTACTAGATTTGGAGGCGGAGTAATCTTAGCTTTGCCATTACTACTATTGTGACCTTGGACAGGTCACACAACCTTTCTATGCCTCACTTTATTCATCTACAAAATAAGGGTGCTGTGGTAGATGACCTCTCTGGTACCTTCCATATCTAAATCTATTATCTTCTGATCTTTCTTTTCTGTAACAAGACACGGCTGACAAGATACATCTTGGAATATAAACAGCTGCCAAGTTGTCAGAGAGCTGTGTACTCAAAGAGGCTACCTGGCCTTGCCTTGATTCACCAGAGATATTGTCAGCAGAACTGAAAGGTAAGACTTGAGAAAGTCCTTGAAAGATAGATAGGACTTGGGTAAATGGAGGAGTCAGAGAGAATATTCCTCCATACACCACATTCTCAGCTTCTAGCTTGCTGCAAGACCCTTCATTCAAATACTCAGGTACACATCTACATTCTTTCAAGATACAGGAATGGTTGTAGAAATGATCAGGCAATAGAGGGAGGAATATATAATGAAGTAGGTAGGAAGGAAAATGAGGAGGAGAAAGTCAGCAATAAAAGGAAAGGTCTGTATTTGCATTTTGTTTTTCCTCATGGCAAGAGTCCCAAGAGATGTGTTGGACTGGCTGCCAAGAAGAACATGCCATAATCCCACAGTACTGTCCATGATTCCTCATTCTTTCCTGTCTGCTTCTAACCCAAGTGATGTATCTCACCACACTAGTCTTTTTTATATTCACTGTCAAAAGTAGCCACAAAACTGGGTCTTCTACCTCTTTTTTTATTACAGAAAATTAAGTGAGGGTGGGGTGGGGTGGAGTGAGCAGGAGGGGCAAGGGATGTTAAAGATCAGTTAACCCCTCCCTCTGGCTTCACTTTTACAGAAAAAGAAACTAAAGACCAGGAAGGGAAAAGACTTACTCAAGATCACATAGCTAGTGAGAATGACAACTAGGGCTGGAATCTCCCTATCCTATTCCTAAAATTTATTAAATATCTGCTGTATGTCTATTATTGTGCCACACTGCTGCAGAGAGACAGGGAAGAAGTCTTAGTTTCTGCCTTTGGGAATCTGACCAAAGTACCAAGCGACCCTTCTTCCACAATGCCAAGAGCAAGCTGAAGGCTGAACTGGTGCTGAAAAGAAATACCACAGAATGATTGTCAGGTCTCACCCACCCTGAGGTCAACAAAGACTCAATAGAGTCTGTCGCAACTCAAGCAACATCTCCTGCCCACCTCCCCATCTCTTTCTGGTAGAAACAGAACACAGCACGATTTCCATATCGTTGGTGAAAGGCTCACGGAACAAAGCCAGCAGAACTATTGGAGGCTTATTCTGGAGCCAACTAGGCTGAGAAAATGTCACCAGTCTACTGAATCCTTTGTACAGATAGACACAAACATCACCTTTACTTGAGTCCAATGCAAATTCAGCACCTTGGCGCTGTCCATGGTAGGTTGGCAGCCTTAGGTTTCTCACCCTTATGTAGTTTCAACGGCATAGACACAAGGGGGCCCTTATATTACAGAGAGAAGTCTGAAAAAGCTGAAGGAGACATTTGGGCAAGACACCAGGAAGAACTGAAGATATTTGTGATTTATACTGTGCTTTATGGTTTAGGAAGCACTTTGTAGCCATTATCTGACTTGATTCTAACTGAGTTTCAAAGATATAAAATTAACTGCCCAAGGTCACATAACTAGCATTTATGGCATTTATGCCAGAGGTAGAATTCAGACTTAGGCTTTTGTTCTGTCACCAAATTTATAACTCTTAAAAAATCCCTTACCTTTTGTCTTAGAATCAATACTGTGCATTGATTCCAAGACAGAAGAGTGGTAAGGGCTCTACAATGGGGGTTAAGTGACTTGACCAGGGTCACACAGCTAGGAAGAGTCCAAGGCCAGAGTTGAATCCAGGACCTCCCATCTCTAGGCCTAGCACTCAATCCACTGAGCCATCTAAGTGCCCTAAATCCATAACTCTTTACATAACACCTTGGCTACTTATTTTTCAGAAAGGAGCAAATGACTCTTCTCCCTTTGGCTGTTCCCTCTTTCAATTGCCATGACACCTACTACTTTTTGTGATAGTCATAGTGGATTAGTGGAAAGGACACTGGAATTGGAATCACAAAGACTGAAAGGATTCATAACCCCTCAGGATCTTATTTCATCTGACTGATAAAGTGGAAGAGGTCTAAAGGAAGATGACGAGAAAATGGAGATAATTAGAGACCATGCTACATGAGGACTAGTTAAAGAAACAGTGGGTTTTATCCTGAGAAAAGAAGACTTAAGGATGCACGAGATCTTAGTCTTCAAGTACTTGAAGGGTTTTTCTTGGGGAATAGGGAAAATTGGTTCTTCTTGACCTTAGGACATAGAATGAGGAGGAATCAGTGGAACTTGTTGGGATTTTTGTTTAAGGTAAGGAAAGACTTCCCAAGCAATCAGAGCTGTTTCATAGTTGAATGGGTTTGCTCAGGATATGGGTTTCCTTTCAAGGGAATCCTTTCAAGTAGAAGCTACTAGTAAATTCTTATTAGATATATTTTAGCTTGAATGACCTCTGAAGTCTCTTTCAACTGTGAGATTTCATAGACCTGGACCTGGAGTCAGGAAGAGCTGAATTCAAGTTCTGTCTCAGACATATACTAGCTGTGTGATACTGGGCAAATCATTTACTCTCTGCCTGCCTCATTTTCGTCATGTGTAAAATAAAGATAGTAGCATTTATCCCCACCCCCATCTTTGTTGTGAGAATCAAATGAGATATTTGTCAAATGCTTTGCAAGTCTTAAAACACTAGATAGATACTAATGTTCATTATCCTTGTTATTAATTGAGGGTATACAATTCACTTAGTCTTATTTTACTCAAAGTTCTAACAAGCTTGCTTATGGCTATTCAGACCATAGCAGACTAGAAAGAAACAAGAGGGGATTTTAGAATCAGGCACTTAGAGGGCAACAGCAGCTGTAAGCTTCTATAGATTAGCTCACTTTCTATCAATACTGGATAAATGAAGTATTCTTGGATAAGTATCCAGATTCCTGTAAAACCTCAGCTAAAGGAAGATTCCTAAAGGAGAGCATCTTTGATGCTCTCTTGCTTTTCCAGGTTCTGGCTCCCCACCTCTGAGCAGAGCAAACCCCTCCTTCCTCTCTGCCAAAGCCATTCCCCTATAATCCTATTATTATATTACTTTTTGGAAAGATGGAAAGGGAGATAGGAAGGGACCAAACACGGAGGACCAAAGCCCAGAGCAGAGGGACCAGCTACCTCCTCTTGTTATTTTCGTCAACAAAGTGAGTATTCAAATAGGGCATTACACAGCCCGACGCTTCAGGGTTTAGTGTAATCATTACCCATACTTCCCTGACTCGCACTGGTCTCCAGGGACCCAGCCAGGCTTCAGAACTGCCAGCAACTATGAATATTTAAGAAGAGGTGGGATGGCTGAGTCAGAGAGGGGTGGGGAGCGTGGTGGGGGAAGCCGAGTAGAACTGCGGATTCTCAGATAAGGAGGGACCTTAGGGACCATGGTGTGGTGAAAAGAGCCTCAAAAGGCTCATGTCAAATTCCCGGATCTACTTATTATCTACGAGACCTTCCCTAAATCACTCCATCTTTCTCCATCTCCTGTTTCCCATCTATAGTTCAATTCAACAATCCAGCAAATATTTATTTAGCACCTATTAGATGTCAGGTGTTGTGGTAGGCAATGGGGATACAGAGTCCCTTCACTGGGCAAATAGTTCCAGCATTCAATGGGGCTTGTTTTTTGTATTTTATTTTATTTTATTTTTTAAAAACACTTAACTTCTGTGTATTGGCTCATAGGTGGAAGAGTGGTAAGGGCTAGGCAATGAGGGTCAAGTGACTTGCCCAGGGTCACACAGCTGGGAAGTGTCTGAGGTCGGATTTGAACCTAGGACCTCCCATCTCTAGGCCTGACTCTCAATCCACTGAGCTACCCAGCTACCCCCTGTTTTTTTGTATTTTAAAACGATCATGATTCTAGAAGAGGTAAGACCAGTAGGGTCTCTTACAAAATACTTATTATTCATCCAGCTACTTTTTTCTCCCATCTTGTTTTTGACCTTAGATTCCACTGGCCCAAACAGCTCTATAAATGGGAAGGGCTGGACCCTGGTGAATATCTGTTTGATGGGCCCTCTACTCTAGGAAGAGGAGAAGGTTTTTGCTCTGCTGCTGGTGGGTCCACTGACTCAATTAAAAAGCAGGCACTAACTGCACAATTTGCAGGACTAGAAGACTTCCAAGATTCTTTCCAGGTCCTATAATTCTGTGGCATCATGGATTCTTAATCTTTTTTGTGTGTCCTGGACTCCTTTGGCAGTCTGATGAAGCCTACAGACCGCTTTTCAAGATAATGCTTTAAAATGCATAAAGTAAAATATATAGAATTACAAAGAAAACACATTTCATTGAAATGAAGAGGTAATTTTCTCCCCATCCAATTCATGGATCTCTTTGAATCTATGCACAGATTCTATTTTTTTTGTAAAAATCCTTACCTTCTGTCTTAGAATCGATATCAATTCCAAGGCAGAAGAGTGACAAGGGGTAGGCAATTGGAGTTAAGTGACTTGCTCAGGGTCACACAGCTAGGAAGTGTCTCAGACCAGATTTGAAGTTGGGACCTCTTGTCTCTAGGTCTGGCTCTCTATCTCCCCAGGCACCCCGCTGCCCCTATGCACAGGCTCCTCAGGTTAGACCCTGTGTTAAGCATAGCTAAATACTTAGTAGGTGCTTAATAAGTGCTTATTTTTTGTTGACTGATCTAAGAACCTTTGGCCTAGTTTAACCCCTTTATTTTACACTTGGGGACCAGTGCAGGGAAGTATCTTGCCCAAGTTCACATAGGCCATTAGACAGAGATGAAATTAGAACTCAGATCTCCCAGGCAGAAGTTCTTTTGACTTTGCTGTGCTGTGTTGCATACTGGTGAATCAGCTGTTTGTGTGCACTGCTCAGACACCACGGGCCAAGGTGAAGGGAACGAGAAGGAAAGAAGTAGTGACCCTGACTCCGTTGTTAAGGACTTGCTGTGAGCTGCGTTATTTCCCCCATAAGGCCACTCTGGGAACATAAACCTATCCTACAATATTTATAAGCCTGCCCCAATGCACAGGCTGTCGTGCCTCTGACAGCAGGTGCACTTTAAAAGGAAATAAATAAATAAGTTAAGAGAGGAGGATTCATGAGATTCTATAAGGAGCAAACTATATCCTCCAGCCAGAGGCTGGCTTCCTGGAACCCTGGGGTCTTCAGAGAGCACCTGGTGCTTGAGTTCACTCCAGAGGAAAGCGCCCAGGTTGTATCAGGGACTTATTAAAATCTCACAGTTAGAAAGAACCTCAGAGACCACCACCTACAAGAGACTTTCACTTTTGTCTTTGTAGCTCCAGGTCCTGGCACAGTGCCTGGTGCAAAGTAGATGCTTAATAAATTTTTGCCTGATCCAGTACCTGTGTGATCATGAAGCCGGGTGTAAGGGACAGAATGCTAGGCTCGAAGTCAGGGAGACCTAGGTTCAAATCCCATCTTGGAAATTTATTAGCAGTGTCCTCTCAGAAACCCAGCTTCCTTCTTTGCAAATTGGGGAGAATAATACTTGTGTTTCCTATCTCACAGGCTAGTTATGAAGATTAAATGAGCTAATATAAACTTTGTAAGGCTTTGTAAAAATAAACTACCTGAAATATTCTGGACAAGTGGGCGTCCAGCCTTCTACTGAAGGCCTCCAGTACCGGGAAATGTGCTTCCTACCATGGTAGCTCATTTTAGTTTGGGAATCTAATTGGGAGAAAGTTTCTCTTGACATAGAATTGAAATCAGATTCTCTACAATTGCACCCATTTGATCATAGATCTAGAGCTGGAGGGGTCCTTGGTGTCCATCCTGTCACATCTCCCTATATTATAGATGGGGAAACTACTGTCTAGAGAGGTAAAGTGACTTGCCCAAAATTTCATAATTAACAAGTAACCAAAGTGGGATTTGCAAACTGGTCTTCTGACTCCAGAGCAAGTTCCTAGTTTTTCTCCTTGGAGTCAGCTGGAACAAGTTAAATTCTTTCCTCACATGTTAGCCCATCAGTAATTGAAGAAGATAAACATCAGATTCTAACAGTATTTTCCTCTTCACATTTAATATCTCTAGTTTTTCAATACTCATCTGATATATCTTTTCCAGTTACATTCCAAGTGCCACCCTCAGGCCCAAAGGTTCTTAATCTTTTTGTGTCATGGACCCCTTTGGTAGTCCAGTGAAGTCTATAAAGCCCTTCTCAGGATAAAAGTTTTTAATGCATAAAATTAAAATATGTACATTATAAAAATCAATTATGTTATACTATAGTTACCAAAATGTGAAAAAAAAATCCAAGGAACTCCTGCTCTAGTTACATCCCAAATTTATCAGTATTTATCCCAAAGGGGGCACCCAGACCTCAACACTATACTTCAGATGCAGTCTAAGCATGTCAGAGGCTAATAGGGCCCTACTCCTTTATAGTCCATAGTAATTTCCTCTTAGTGCATTCTATGATTGCATTTGCATTTTCAGCTTACATGTCACATTATTGACTCATATTGATATATACATATGCTATTATATGAACGTTTATGAATGTATACTGGACGTGTATGACTATGTCTCATGTGTACATGAATATTGTGTTGTGTGTGTTTCATATATAGTTGTTTAGTTGTTTTCAGTCGTGTCTGACTCTTTGTGACTCCATTTGGAGTTTCTTTGACAAAGATACTGGAGTGGTTTTTATTTCATTTCCTTCTCTAGTCCATTTTATAAATGAGGAACCTGGGGAAAATAGGGTCAAGTGACTTGTCCAGGGTCATTCGGTCAGCAAACATTTGAAGCCAGATTTGATCTCAGAAAGATGAGTCTTCCAACTCCAGGCCAGACACTCCAAGCTAGCTGCCCTTTCTTATATAGTATGAATGCATAATTATATGTGTGGTCACACACATGTTAAAACCAGTGGAAATGTGTGTTGGCTATGGGGGGGTTAAGGGGGGTTGAAGAGGAAAGTAAAAACAAGAATCATGTAACCATGGAAAATTTTTCTAAAAAATAAAAATAAAATAAAAATATATGTGTGGTCACACAGGCATTTATGAAACATTTATATACAGGTATATGCATAACAAATAGACTGCAATCTCTTTGAGAGCCAGGTACACATAATTTTTCATGCTTATGTCCCTTGTTTGTAATAAGCATTTGTTGAGCTGAACATTTGTGGTTGAAGAATTCTTGTTTTTCCTTCTACACGTTATTCCCTCCCTCATCTCTGTATCTTTGAATTGGTTGACCCCCATGCCTAGAATGCTCTTCCTCCTCACTTCTCCCCTTGAGAAGCTCTGGCTTCCTTTGAGACTTAACTCTATTCTCACCTTCTCCTCACCTCAACCATCTCACCAATCTCACCTCAGCCTCGCAGAGGGTCTTCTTGCTCCCTCTCCTCCCTCCTCACCAGATTGCCTTTACCTCCAAAGTTGTCTGGCATTTGCTTCGTATGCATTTTATATACATGCCTATACATACATGTTCTGACTCCTCTGTAAGAATGTAAACTCCTTGAGTGAGGGGAATGTTTTACTTTGTCTTGAATTTCTTTGTCCCTGAATTCTTTCATTTGTCTTTGAATTCCTTGAGTGTAGCACAATCCCTGGCCCATAGCATGCATTTAATAAGTGCTTGCTTAGGACAAGTAGGTAGCCCAATGGCTGCAGAGCCACACCTAGAGACAGAAGGTCCTGGGTTCAAATCTGATTTCAGATAATTCCGAGCGGTGCAATCCTGGCTAAGTCACTTAACCCCAATTGCCTAGCTCTTGTTGCTCTTTCGCTTTGGAACTAACACTTGGTATCAATTCTAAGACAGAAGGTAAGCTTGTTTTTTTTTTAAAGTGTTTGTTTACTTCATTGGTTGATGTGAGACCACCTGAGATTAAAGTAAATGAATGTATAAGAAAAGTGCAAATGTAAAACATGCATTGTTTGATCTCGTGCCTATATGTACGTGTATGGTGATGCTGGCATATGCATGTGCCACATGTGCGTTATGTGCCATGTGACAATGCAATCTATGAGGATGAAATGAATGTGCAGATATACTATGTGGAAGTGGGGGAATGTGTGTGTGCATCATGAGCTGCATTGTGCTGGGGCTATAATTTACATGTTTATGCATTTACAGGGGAAGCCAGGGAAGGAGCAGCGGTCCAATAAGGTGTCCAGTTCAACAACTTCTAAAATAGCCCTGAATTGAATCTGACATTGGCTCCTAGGCATGCTGTTCCTTCCCTCCAGCTAGAAAAGCAAGAAGGCAGGGTGTGTGTGTGTGAGGCCCTGGCCGCCAACTTAAAGCATTTATTTAGCATCCCTTTGCTAAAAGAGAAGGGCAAGGGCCACAGGAAACCAGCATCATCTCTTCCTCTTTTGATTCTCCTGACCGTCTCTCCTCCTTCTTCGTGCTCAGCCCCCACAGAGAGGGGACGGGATGAGAAAAATTGATGGAGAGCTGGCAGCCTGAGGGGCTGCCTCTTGCTTTCATACTCTGGCCCCAGCTGCCTTTCCTTCTCCTCTCCCTCCCTCTTACTAATTAAATTGCTCCTCTAGGCCATTTCAAATGCTCAGACTCCACTGGCTGTCACTGAAAGGAGAATGCCAAATAGCCCTGGAAGTGAATAGGAAATTTCTCTTAATAATGGAAGAGACTAATTAACGTAACTAGTGAATGGCCGGGGGCTCTTTTCCTATTTTACAGTAAGTGATGGAGTTGAAATTAGAACCCAGGCCTTTTGACTCCTAGTCCAGAGAGTTAGTTAGCAAGAAGTTTTAATATGAGCTCCAGTTTGAGTATCCTCATTTTGCCACAAATTGCCTGTGTGATCTTGGTCAAGTCAGCTCCTCTCCCTGGTCCTTCATTTTTCCAAATGTAAAAATGAGAGCTTTGGGCTAAAGGATCTCTAGTCCCTTCCAGCTCTGGAATTCTATGATGGCTTCCAATTCTGCCATTCCAATTCTAAGAGTCCTTCTAGTTCTACCCTTCTGTGAGTTATTAACACACCCAACAATTATGTGTTTTTATTTTATTTCACACACACATATAAAATTTATATCACATGAAGAATCGGTAGCAGACTTAAGACTAAATCCAGATTTCTTGCTTCTTAGTCTAGTCCTCCTTCCATGATATGGCACTCTTTTCTTAGTAGCAGCAGAAGAACAAGCAATATTGTGCCTAGGATAATGGAAATAGGTCTCAAATGCCATAATGAGACAGAGGATATATTCTGGGCTTTGTCATGCCCTGGCCAGGTCACAGGATTCTTCCAGATCTCTAAACAGAAGACTCTTAAGCCTGGCTAACCCTCCCTGCCTCATGGCCAGTCTTTCCCAAGGGTGCCTCGTGTCCATCCCCTCCCATTTCCCTTTGCTTCAGTCTCACCAGGGAGTGACGGGAATGATTACTGAAGTGTCATGCTATTCCAGACAGTCTGGCAACCTCTCCTTTCTGTCTCTCTTTTTCTGTGTGAATTGGATTGGGTAATTATGTTCTGATTCTGTCTGGGTCTCTCTCTTTTTCTCTCTCGTCGTATATGTCTACCTGCCATTAGATAATAACTACCTTCCTCAGCCTCCTCCTACAGCAACAGTTGAGCTCGTCTCCATCCCAAATTATTTTTTTTAAAGTCTCTCTCTCCCCAATTGTTTCCTTCCCAAACAGACCTCCCACTAATGACTCTGCAGCCGACACATTCTTCCCACCATAAAGAGCTGCTGTGTTTTCCCACAGAGCTGGCATCTCCTGGGAATTTTAGCTTGCTCTGAGAAGCCTGGCCTCTGGAGCTGTGTTTTGTTGTAATGTCACCATTTGTGGCTAATGACTGCCCAATGTTTAGGAGTATGAGCAATCTGTCTTACTCTAATAAGCCTAAAGACAACGGGGCTGAGGGGAATGGTGGTGGGAAGGGTAGGAGAGCGAGCGATATAGTTGAAAGAGCAACCATTTTAGATTCAGAACACTTAGGTTTGCTTCCCAACTCTCAAACATATTAGCTGTGTGATCCTATGGAAACGACTTCTCTCTGGAACTTAGTTTTCCTCTCTGGGAGATGGGGTGACACAGAGGTGGCAGAGAGATCACAGAGTTATTGGGAGGAAAACTATGAATCAGAAGGTCCTCTCTTAATGGAGAACTTTAATATTGTCCATTAAGGATCTGTGATTGCATTGGTATGGGAATGCATGGAAGCATCAATGCAGATTGCAACCCTTTCTGAAAAATTAAATGGTTTACTCATTCCCACCCAAGCTAGCTAATACCATATTTGAACCCTGGTCTTTTTCACTCACTCCATATCTAGATCTCTATGGGTCACTATGCCATGTGCTTTGCCATTATTATAATGGGCAGCTGGGTGGTGGAATGGAGAGAATGTGAATTTGGAATCAGGAAGACTAGAATTTTAATCTTGGCTCAACCAGTAGCTCTGGGATTGTGGGGAAGTCACTTAAGCTCTTTTGGTTTCAGTTTCAATATTTGTTAATTGGGGCTAATAATGTCACCTACCTTAAAGGGCTATTAGGAACCATTAATGTTATTACTACGTATAATATAATGGTAAAAACAAGTGATTGAGACTCAATCATCCAGATTCTTTTTTTTTTTCAAACCCTCACCTTCTGTCTGAGAATCAATACTAAGTATTGCTTCCAAGACAGAAGAGTGATATGGGCTAGTCAATGGGGGTTAAGTGACTTGCTCAGGGTCACATAGTGTCTGAGGTTAGATTTGAATCCATAACCTATCGTGATGGGAGAGGCCTAGCTCTCTACGGAGCCATCTAGTTTCCCCTTATCTTCTAGATTCTTGCATTCGCTCTTTCTGTGCCCAGGGTAGGACAATCTATCTAATTTTTATCCTGCACAAAATAGGACTCACTCCTTGATTCTATTTATTTAGAGTTTGTTGTCATTTTAAAGTGAGTTAAGCTGAAGCTTGGCTTTGGTAAGTGAATTTTTCCTTTGTAAATCATGCACATTTTAATAGTAATGATAACTTTATAGCACTTAAGAGAGAAAATTGGTTGTGAGTAAGAAGCTGGACAGCTAGGTGGTACAGTGGATAGAACGGCAGGCCTGTAGGCAGGAAGACCTGAGTTCAAATCCTGCCCCAGACACTTCCTATCTATGTGACCTTGGACAAGTCACTTAACCTTGTATGCCTCAGTTTCCTCATCTATAAAATGAGCTGGAGAAGGAGATTCCATTCCAGTATTGTTGCCAGGAAAATCTCAAATGGAATTACAGAGTCAGACACAACTGAACAGCCACAGCTCTACACTTAAGAAGCATAAGAATAATCACATAAATTCACATATTAATAATGAATTTTTGACTGAAAAGAGAATGTGAGTGTCCTAAGGATCTCTCCCAGGTCACACTGTGATGGGTTTGTTTGAGTTACACTGTATCTATGAAACAATAAAGTTGGATTTCGTAGGAAAATTTCTAGTCCAGAATTATGGCTTGTCCTCTCATTTAACAGGAAATTATGACATCGAAAGGCAAATAGATAAAGGTGGATATTTATGACTATTTTACATTTATTTAGTACCTTTCCTCTGTATACCTCTGTTTGGAGGCACAGCGACAACAGGTTAAACACTGCTTAGAAAACGATGCTTATTCTGTCTAAATATTTTGCTCACAAGTTTCAAAGTAGGAACCTAATTAGAGATGCTTATTTCTAGCCACACATAGAAAAAAGGGTCTTGTTGAAGAACAGGGTTCTCTTTAATCTTTGGAATTTATGGTGTTTTTGTTGTAGATCCATAGGGAGCTTGGCTTTTATATTTTTGAATAAAATTGAATAAAAATTTCTGAGGACATAAAAATCCCCAACTCACATGACACCCATTGAAATCTGATTCAGATGTTAAAATCCAAAGTCTAAAATGATTCAAGGATCACTCTTTGAGATTGCTCTGACTTACCCACAGAGTATTAAACATATAGAAGACCTTTGGAGGTCATCACAAAATCTCAGAGTTGGAAAGGAATTTATGGAATTCTTGGGATTTTTAACTCCAGATCTGTGAACTTTCCCCCTGCCTTTTTTTTTTTTTAACATTCTGGTAATAATACTTCAATATAAATTAGTTTCCTTTGTAATTTTATGCATTTAAAATATTCTGAGAAGGGATCTAAAAGTTTCATTGGACTGTTATGGGGGGTCCTTGATTAAAAAAAAGGTTAAGAGCCCCTAATCTAGTCCAACCCATACTTAAACAAGCTTCTCTTCTATAATATTCCCAATAAAGTGGTCCTCTAGCTATAGATCTCAAGTGAAGGAGAGTCTACTATCCTTTCCACTTTTGCACAACACTAATTATTTAGAAGTATTTCCTGGAATCAGGATTAAATTTATATCTTTGTAATTTGGACTCTCTATTCTTGCTTCTTCCTTCTACATCACACTAGGGCAAATATAGCCCTTCTTACACATGAAAAATCATTGAATGCTTGAAGACAACTATTGTGTCTTTCTTAGGTCTTTTTTTCTCCAGGCCAAAGATTCACAGAACTTCAATTAATCTTCATATAGCATGAGCTCTAGGTCCTTCCCTTTCTTTGTTGGCCTCTTCAGATTCTCTTCAGCTAGTCATTGTCCTTCTTTCAGAATGGTCACTGGTCTAAGGACCATCCCAGATAATTTTGAAAAACCAAAGGCCAACAGAAGATTGGTATTCAGGTCATGCATTTTTTTTTGTGAGGTGGGGTTGGGGTAGATTGTGATAGAAACTCATTAAGGCAGTTTATTAAGTTCTAGTCTTAGTTGGTGAAAGGAGGACATGCTAGTATCTTCAGGGGCCCTTGAAATTACTGAAGTAGTCAAGCAAGATACTATTTCAGCATTGTATTAAAAATGTCATGTTCTATTACCTTTCAAAGTATTTCAAGTCATAGGGCAACTGAAAGCATCTCATTTTATGAAATAGGAAACTTGAGCCACAGAGAGGGGAAATTTTCCCAAAGAGGAAATGTTATTTTCTCAAGGTCAAATAACAAGTTTGGCAGAACCAAGACTAGAATCAGGTCTCTCAAATCTCAGTCCAGTGCTCTTTCCACCTTATCAAAAAAATGATGAGGTTAGGAAGTGGTAAGAGATGAAGAAGAAAATTAATGTCAAAGGGAAATGAGGAAAGAGAGGACGCATAGTCAGGAAAACAGATCAGCGGATATAGGAAACTTTCTAATCTATATCATATTCTAAGAGTGAAAGCAATTCTCCAAATAACAGTTATTTGACTTGACTTGCTCTTTTTGCCATTCTTCTGTCTTATAGATTACCTAATAGCACCCCAAAATAGAATATAGAGCCAAAAGGGTCCTTAGAGATCATCCAATTCCTCCTCTGAATTTTACAGATTAGGAAACTGAGACCCAGAGAAGTTAAGTGCCTTGGCTAAGGTTACATAGCATACTGGGGTTAAGTTTTCTGGACTATGCAAAAGAATACACACACTCAGTATAAAGTGAATGTAGTTTTATGAAAAGTATAACTAGAGAAAGAGTGAAGATTTCCAGGCATAATGTGTCAACTATATATCACCTCTGTCCTTGTGGGAGGTCCAACATGAAGTTTACCTGGGTTCAGGTCCTCCAGAATCTTAGAGCCTCTGAATCTTAGCCTGCTGGTAGATGTCTCATGGGCTTCTCTCTCTAGCACCAAAGAGCTTAAAGTGTTCTGTTAGGTGATTATGTTATTGTTATGCTACATTGTGTTGTATGTGATGTGATGTTATACTATGTTGTATGTATTCTGTTGTGTTATGTTATGATGCGTTGTTATATTATGTTATATTTTGTTTTGTCTTGTCTTGTTGGGGGTGAGGGGAAGGAGGCTTCCATAATCAATTTAGGATGAAAACTGTTGACATTTAAATGTCATACGCTTAAGACACAAGGGGCCGCCATCAAAGCCCTCTTGGTTCATCTTTCTTCTTCCTAGGGAAAGTATAGAGGGAAGAGTCGTGTTTGGGAAGTCAGAGGACTTGGCTTCCAATTCTGTCTCTGACACTACTTACATGACCTTGGGTAAATCATTCAACTTTCTGGGACGAGTTTCCTCAACTGTAAAATTGTGTGTGTGTGTGTGTGTGTGTGTGTGTGAGACCAGATGGCCTATGAGGGCCATTCCAGTTTTAAATCTATGATCCTATTCTGTGTTACATTCCTTTATAACACAATCTATCACACATAGACTCTGTGTGACTTAATTTGTCTTCTGTATCTCAGGCTTCAAGATGTTAACAATTGACCTCAGACCCATCTCATGGATGAGAGCACAAGAGTTTATTGTTTGTTTTCTTTAATCCATTGCTTGTATGGTATCATATAGAAGAGTCAAGATTTATACCCAGGTCTTCTCATTCTAAATTCATCACAATGTCTACTTTGTAGAGATATTTCATATTCATCTCTATCAATCTATAACAGCTAAAAAGAGGGATGGACCTCGAGTCAGGAAGCAACAGTTCAAATCCAGCTCTCTGTGATCCTGGACAAGTAACAACTTCTGGCTTCCTTACCTATAAAATGGGGATAATAATAGCCCCTATTTTGCAGAATTGGGTTGTTATGAGGATTAATTGAAATGTTTGTTAAGAGCTTAGCACAGAGCCTGGCACATAGTAAGTACTATAAATATTAGTTCTTATTCTTATCTCAATACCTAGCTATCTAAAAATTTTGTTGCTACCTTTTCTTTTATATCAAAGTAATCTCTGGCTATCTTTCCCTTCCCCTTTTGTGCTCCATCTCTCCTGCCCATCCCCTTACTCCATGAATCTTCCCTTGCAGCAAAGAAAAATATTTAAGTAAAATCAACCTACACAATGTTTGTATTTGTGTATGCAACATTCTACACCCCTAGTATCCCTGGTGAACTAGATTCTAGGACCAAGATTGGTTCTGATAATTATTCAGTATTCTTTTAGTTTCTTTTAGTATTATTTTCATTTACATTATTATAGTCAATTTGTATATTATTTTCCCAGCTCTGCTCACTGCACTTTGCATTGGTTCATCTGAGTCTTCCTGTGTTTCTCTGACTTACTCATATTTATCATTTTAGCTGAGCCCCCTACCCATTGAGTCTATGAGTTAATAATTGATAAGCCAAAGATTTCCATGGCAAGCTGCAGACTTAGACAAGTGAAGGTGACCATCTCCCTTCCTCCAATCTCTGTTATTTGATGGATATACTTAATAGATATAAACAGGGCATCACTATTGATGACTGAATAAATTGTAATTGACTTGTGGTGCCCAATACTTACTTTTAAGTACTCTGAAATCCCCACTCCCATGGGGATGTTGTACTGTCTTATAAAAAAAGTATTTGTTTCTGGAATGCCACTAAAACCACCGAAAAAGGTTCTTTTGTGTATATGAACCAACTCTGGAATAAAGAGTTCTATAATCTGAGAGAAATAAGAAACCTTGGGTAGGTGACAGGTAGATGGTCAAGGATAGGGGATTGACAGTGCAGTTATGGGCATAGAGTAGTCAGCCAAAAGCAAGCTTCAGCTGCTTGCACTATTTCTTTTTTTTTTTTAATTATTTTTTTTAGCATTCCTTTGAAAAGAATTTTCAGTTCCAAATTTTCTCCTTCCCCCTCGACCCTTCCCTATGTATTGAGAAGACAATATGATACTCATTATGCATGTGAAGTCATGCAAAACCAGTGTCCATATTAGCCATGTTTTTGTACTATTCCTTGCAAAATATTGCACCCCCTATATGTAGTAAAAATGGAGTAGCTTGATTCCAAATGCCACTGCTGTCACAGGCTACAAATGCAGACTGGAGGCCTAGAAAATCGCACAGCTAGGGAAGAATGGGTCAATGATTCTGTGACCAGAAAGCTCAGTTTACTCACTCTCAGGGGTTCATAAAAGTGAGTCTGGAATGGGACAAATAAGCCTTTGACTGCAGATTTGGTCTTACGTGAATAAGGAGTTAGAAGTTAAGAATCTGATTTAAAAAATAAAATTTTTCCTCCTAGGTATTCTTCACCTTTGTGTTATTAGGGGGGGGGGCAGCTCTTTTTTTGGTAGGGAGGCTAGTTATCTGCATAGATTATCTCTGTTCTAATCTGCCCATCCACCAGCTTGGATTCCTACTCATTCTCTAGCACCAGTTCCCATATCTGCAATCTTCCTTGCTGTATGTAAACTTATAGCTTTGGTTTATTGGAGTGAGATAGATTTATACACTCTTAAATAGCAGGTAGTCATTAGCCACAAACGATGACATTGCAGTAAAACACAGATCCAGATGCCAATGCAGAAGAGGTCAAGGTGCTGTAAAAGGAGACCTTCAACCTTCTTTTCTTGTCCCCAGTCCTTTTCCTATACAACTCTGGCTTGCCAAGTAGTCCTGTTGTAAGTGATTCAAAGTGTCTGAACTTGGCAGAGGGATGAGGACATAGGCTTGCTGGAGCCAGCTAGAATCAGCTTGAGAGATTGTTAAATTTTCAGTGTGAGCATTTACAACTTGGAAATAAGCAAAAACTACAAATCAGGGCTTAATTTATTTTTTTAATTGTCTAAATTTAAGAAAGTAATAAAAAAAGGAAAGAAAAAAGGAAAAAAACCCTTAAAAGTAAGTTGTGCATTTTTTTCTCAAAGAGTCAGTTATTAAACATTTACCATCTCACTGCTGTATGAGTGGGCCCCATAACCTGGGTACATGGTCAGGATGGAGCCTGTCATGCCATCATTTATTCTCTTTTTCCTTTGCTGTGGCCTCAAGGTCATTTCATCTAAGGCCTGGGATCCCTGATAACAAAATTGTGGCTGCATCCTGCTCCTCTGGAGAGCCAATTGTACCTCTTTCTCCCAAGTGACTATAATTCTTATGGGTCCTTATTCCCCATTTCATATTTGTCCTTTCCTTCTCCCTTCCCCCCAAGAACGTCACAAGTTAAGCCATAAGACCTTTCTCTGAGTAAGATATATGTGTGTCAAGTAAAGATATATTGCTTTTATATCATCACTGACTGGTTCCTTTGTGGAAATGCCCCTCCAACGTTTGAATCTTCTGAATAGTCCCCCTCCAAAAAAAAACTTGAATGGATTAATATATGCCACTGAGCCTCCATTTCTGAATAATATGGACTAATGGAAAAGGCATTGGATTAGAAGACACAAGGTCTGGTTTCCAATTAGGTATCTATATTACTTCAGAGATCAAACAGTTTAACCACTGTGCTCTTTATGTGAGGAAACTGTGACTGAGAAAAGCTGGGACTTGCAGTCATTCACGAGCTGGAACTAGAACTCAGGGATCCCACCATACCATATTATCTCCTCTAGGATTTGCTGTCTAAACTTTTCACTTGGCACTAATCATGCCAAGTGATTGGTAGCATGTTGTTGGTCATCTTGCGATGAAACTGTCCCTTCTCTACAGCTCTGGAGAGGTATAAAGAATTTGGATTCTCTAGAGCACTGGATCCAGAGTCAAAGGGCTCAAGTTCTTATTTTTGGTTCTGTTATTTATTACCCATGTAACCTTGACTCAGACTACAATGAAAGAGATGGGCTAAATATTAAGGCCCTAAATTCTCTAAACCCTTGAAGGTAAGGCTTGAAGCTGGTAGTATATTCTTGATACTCTCAAGGTCTCAGAGAAGCTTGCTAAAAGAGAATGGAGCCTATTCTGCCACCATCTAGCTTCACAGTTCTCATTTCTTATTCTTGTAGGAACATTGTATATATAAAGGGGACTGAGTCATTCTTTATGCCCTAAAGGGGGCAATTGTTCCTGGGATTCCTGAGTCAATTCTTTGGGTTGTGTATCCCTGCTGTCCACTGAAGAACTCTCATCCCAAGTAGGAAATATAGATATTGCTTCTACATCATGACTTTGCTATATCTCAGGTAAGAAATTAAGAAACAAGAGAATATAAGAACATCAGAGTAGATAAGAAATTAAATGGGAATTTTGGGGAAGTTTTGAGGAAGCTGCAGACAACACAGAAAAAGTATAGAAACGTAAATGCATAAGATATATGTATAGTATTTTATAATATCAATATATTTTATCTTTTAATACCATAAATATACATAATTTCTTTTTAAAGGTTAAAATAATTTAAAGTCTGCATAAAGAACATGAAAACCAGCAGATGACAATGTTAACATTGACCTACATGTAGTTATGACCAAATACTTAACCCAAATTTTACAATAAGGCATACTGTAAACATTCCATAAAAGAAAAAGAAAAAATTCAGACTTTTATGCTATGAAAGGAGGACCAAGAATTTTTTACTTGAATTTTTCAGATTGTGGGGTGCCAAGCCCCTAACCCCTGTGATATGGAAGGGATATCTGTAGCTGCAAAAGCACTTTCAGCTCCTATAGCTGCAGATTTTGTTAAATAGGGATTAATCAAACTATGTTAGGAAAGAACTGGAAAAGGGGGTTCTAGGCATCCTGAGAAAGAGAGCATGAATGTTCCAAATGCCCTTGAATGCTTTACTCTCTTTCCACTGGGGGAACCATGAGTTAAAAACAAAACCAAAAAAATGCTATCTATCGTTCTTTGACCCTGTTGCAAGATTTATATTGGAAAAGAGTTGGAGTTCTGCTTCTTCCCAACCTCCTCCATTCTGAGGAAGCTCAGGCAATAGGAGGAAAACATGAGACTCCTGTTTAGCAATGGTATGTTTTACGTGTCAAGGAAGCAAAGAAAGCCTGCTTACTGGAATTCTGACTCTCTTGCTATTGTTTCAGGCATGGTATGAACTGTGCTTGGCACCTGCTAGTTTGCCACGTGAGAAGCTGCCTCTCATGGATGGAATCCTTCCATGGCTGGGGGAAAGAGGGTCAAAGTACAATTTGTTTTTGTATCAGATGATTTTCATTATGGCCTTGGCTTCTTCACAACCTTCCATGGAGAGCAGGGGCAGGGGTAGCCATCAGGTTTTAAAGGGAAAACAGAAATGGACTACTTAACCAGACTAGTTTACACAGGAACCCTCAAATATTTTTGCTTATTTCTGCTCTGTTAGGCTTCAAGGAACTCAGGGATCGTTGTAAGCCTGCGTATAGGGTATGCCGGTAACTTAAGAGACCATTTTGTTTTTGTATAGAGTGTGCTGGGTGTGCCCAGGCACACCTTGATATTAAACACTTATACATTTTTTTGTGACTCATTTTTAAAGTTTATATTTTAAAGTAATATTTAGTTGTACATTAAAAAATAAGTTTAGTTAAGTTTAAATGTCTTTTGTTTGTTTATGAATAAAAATGGTCTCCATGACTGAATATTCAACTAATGTTTGTCTAAATTTAAGAAAAAAATTCCCTGGATGAACACTCTCATGAAATATACTGCATGTGCCTGTAGGGAACAAAAATCAATCAATCGATATTTATTAAGCATTTATTTTCTGGAAAGCCATGTGGTGGGTGGTGAGTAGAGCATTGCAGATAAAGAAAAAGGGGCCCATCTGCTTCTTGGAAAAGAAATGATAGATGAAATGTATGGAATGAAATATACATTTTCATACAGAATCATTATATTGATTTGTTTTTCTTGCCTATACTTATTTATTACAAAGGAGTATTTTCAATTGGTAGGAATGGGATGTGGGGAATGAAATCAGTAGAAAGTGAGAAGGAAACAAAAATAATATCAATAAAATACAAAGACTACCAAGAAGAAAGCAAAAAAAAACAAAACCAGGAGACACAAACAGAAAACTTTTGTTATTATCTTGTTGAATTTAATATATACTTAAAAAGAAAACAGTATAGAATAATTCTTAGCTTCATAAACAGTTCTATTTTTGTTCTTTTATGTATATTTGAATATATTTTTAATGATTAAGTTCATAATAAAATTTCTCTTTAAAAGGGAGGAACAAACAATGGCATTAGTGAGTGGGCATGGAAGTGAGTAGGAGATGTTTCAGTTGGAGATTTTTTGAACAAATAAGGAAATTATAAGAAGAATATTTGCCAGCTTAGGAAAATAAACTGTTTTAAAGTTCCTTCCAAATACATCAACCCTTTTTATATTGATAGTATAATCATAAAGGCCAGCATGGTTTAAGGCTGGTTCTCTAGTGAGGCAATTACCAAACCCTCTTATTTCTTCATTAAAACAAGCCTGCTTTAGGATCACAGGACTTATCCTTGAATCACAGAATCTCTGAGCTGGAAGCAACTTGGAGGTCACTTGGTTCAACCTCTTCCTAAACAAAATTTCTCCTGATTTCTCTTTTCTGCATACCTGAAAAATAATCATCTGACTTGTGTTTAAAATCCTGGTACTCTAGAGGAAAGGTAGTCCATTCCAGCTCTGATCATCAGTTTTTCCTTACATTGACTGCAAGTTTATTTCTCTGTAGCTTTTGCCCATTCTACCTAGTTCTCCCCTCTGGAGCAAAGCAGAATAAGTCTAAATCTTTTTTCACATGGCAGCCATTGAACTACTTGGTGATTGCTATCATATCCCCACTCTGTATTCTCTTCCCTTGTGTTAAATATCCACTGCATTCTTATATGACATGGTCTTCAGTCTCCCCCTGCCCCCAATTCAACAACGACTTTGGAGGACACCCCAGTGATTTAACCAAGCTCTAATTATTGCACATGCTTGAAAGTGACAAAATTACATTATTTTATAACCCAAAAAATTCAGACTGACTTTTTGCTCAGGTAGGATGAATTACAGAGATTCTGCTTATTACTGAAAAAAGTGTCTTTTTCCCCTATCCTTTTGCTTGTCAGGAAGAAAGGGAAAAACTTAAAATATTTCATTTCCTACTTCTTGGAAAGATCTTTGAATAGAATCAATTGGAATCAAGGTAAAATATGGATAGCTGATGATTGCTAATCAATTTTTCCCTGCTGGAGTCTCTGGGCTTCTTTTAGTTGCTTCTAATCAAGACACTTAGCAGTGCTAATGGAGGATTTAAGATTCTAATCTCTCATCTATGAAGCTCATGAACAGTACTGGGCAGGAGCAGATGTAGACACTTCGGATAGATTTGGGGGATACTCAAGAAGCTTCTCTGTATTTAGCAAGGCTGAAAATTTCCATTTAGTATCAGTCCCTGCACCATCACTGATCAGAAACACATCTAGCTAAGGGTGAGATGTCACCAAGGGAAAAAAGAAGCTGAATGGAAATAGTTTTCCATATAGCTAACGAACCCTCCCATATTCTTGCTAAATGCCTCTCTTACCTGATGGGTCACTTAATGGGAGGGGAAAATACATTTTGTGCCCAAATAAATAGAACTCATAGAGAAGAAGTGATTGAGATGGGCACATCTGGAAGGAAAGGTTTTTCATAATTTATATTTCAAAATGTCATGCTCACATTTCCTCCATGTTCTCATATTTAATTAAAAATGGTAAAATATTAACATCGATTAAGTGAAGCATTTTCCTATCCTGCTGATTCTGAGCAGCCAGGAAAACCATGTGGCAAAGAGACTGAGAGCTTTGTCGAAATGATTTCAAATTTTGGAGAGATAATTATGCCGGAGAACAGGAGCTCTCCCTCATGACTTTTTAACATAATTCTCAGCTGCAGGAATTGGTGGAGCTCACAATGGAATGGAAGACAGACTCTTCTCAAAGTGGAAAACTCTCAGCACATTCCATTATGAAATGCCATCTGTCTCTGTGTCTTCTTCACTAGGTATATATCTATAACAGCCAAACTCCAAACCATAGTTAACGTTGAGTCCCTGTAAAACAAGGACTCATATGCTCACTAAAGATGCCATGGAAGATGTCCTATGCAGAGCCCAAACAAAGTAAGGACCCCTGGTTCAGGGTGAGGTCCTCCAAATGCTCCAGCCTACTAATCACCTTATTTATATTGAGCCCCATAAACATTACAAAACTTCTTTAGAAATGCTCACAGCAATACGAAAGGCTCTTCTAACCACCCATACAAGAGAGCAAAGTGGATGAAAAAACACATTGCCTACTACTCTGACATGCAGCTGAATGACTGATTGCCTGCCAAGTTAGTCCATCTCTCTCTTTCTCTCTCTTTCTCTCTCTCTCATAAAATGTGTTCATTTTTGTAAGCTACTGTGTAAGTCTGAAAGTGCTACACAAATGCTAGTTATCTATACTAATTAGTGCTAATTAATTATGCTAATTATTGTTCTTACATCCTCATTATGGAATGCTATATAAATCATAAGCTTAGAAATCGAATGTATCTTGGAGATTAACTTGTCTATTGTCCCCCAGTTTAAAGGTGGGGAAAGGAGAGCTCAGAGAATAAAGTGACTCATCCAAGGCCACAAAGAGTTTTAAGTAGCAGAATCAGGATTTGAATGAGGGACCTCTGGCTCTAGATTTTACCATGCTGCTATTTAGGGACATCCATGATCTTGATGTTCACCTTGTATGGAGGACAAGTCAACTATCAAGAGCTTTGTCTCACCTGCTCAGACTCCATAGTCTTGAAGAAGAGATGGAGATGGAGGAACCCAGTAGGACAATAGGAAGGAGATTCAGAGGCCAGCTTGTCTCACCCACCTATCACAGAGATTCCAGCTATGCCATCATCATAATGAAACTTTTATGATGCTATAAGGTTTGCAAAGTGCTTTATGTACATTATCTCATTTAATTCTCTTGGGGAGAATGTTCATAATTCCTTTGAAGGAGGTCTTATTAACCATCTCCATTTTATAAATGAAGAGACTGTGGCTCAAAGAGATGAAATCACTAGCTTAGGGTCACTGTTGTTGTTGAGCCATTTCAGTTATATCCAACTCTTCACAATCCCATTTGTTTTGTTTTGTTTTGTTTTGTTTTTGGCAAAGATATTGGAGTGGTGTGCCATTTCCTACTCCAGCTCATTTTACAGATGAGGAAACTGAGGCCAACAGGGTTATGTTATTTGCCCAGGCTCACCCAACTAGGAAGTGTCTGGATTATCACTTAGGGTCTCATTGCCAATAAGTGCCTGAAGTGGGATTGGAGCTGGGGTGTTGCTCCCAGTATTCTTTCCACTGTACAATGCTACCTCCCAACAGGCAGTTACCTAGACTTTGCTTGAGTCACTGAAGGGATGGGAAGCTCACTACAAATCAAGGCAATCCATTCTACCTTTGGACAGCACCGGTTCTTAGGAAAATCGTCCCACAATTAAATCAGAAAATTAGTCTGCAATCTCTCCCAGCTGCTTCTAGTTCTGCCCCTGGGAACCAAGCAGATCTAATTCCTGTTGACTCTAAAGCAGACTGGTTTAAAGAGAGGTGATAATCACTGGCAGCAAAGAAGGTAAACTTAGTGGATGGGAGGAAGGAAAGGAAATTTAAGCGTTCTTAATCATTCCATCACAATCAAACAGATTTTGTCAACTGCAGAAGGGGCACCTTCTTCGGCACTGCTATGGTAACTGCAGTCTTGCTGATTGAATTCTGAAATCCTAAATGACAGAAGAGGCCCATGTCGCACAATAACCCTGGTCACTCCTGAACAAGGAAAAGGTTGCTAACTCAGAATTTCAAATGCTCCAAGTGGCCCCGGAGTCTATAAATGCCGTTTAGTACCTCTGATTACCTAGACACTTGAGACTCAGGCGCAGGGCCCTGGGAGAGAAGAGAAGAAAAAGAAAACAACACCACATCTTATATTCTTTATCAAGCTGTGCCTTTTTGTCTTCAAGGAAACAGTGGAAAGGGCTGGAGTAGAGAAAGCAGAATTCTCATTTGATATAGATAATGGGGCTTGTTTCCTACTTAATCATAGCCTTTTGGGGGAATAGATTTTGTTAACAAGCACCCTCCCCCTCACCCCTCAGGAAACCTTGAATACAGCCCCACACCCCCCTTCCCCATCTGCTCAGCACCAGATGTATAATTGCGATTGATCTAGGAGGTGTTGAAATTCCATTTACATTTTCCTGAACTCATCTTGGTCTCAGGTAATGAGGTTTTGTTTTTTTTGTGTGTTCATTCTGTTTCAGGGCCATAATTTGCATTGAACTTTTTAGAGCACTGGTGCACTGGGCCTACAATTAACAACTAAAACTTAGCTCCCAGAGCAAGGCCTTCTTCCCCAGAGTCAAGACAACAAGTAAACAAACATTTATTAAGTGCCTACTATATGTAGCTGCCTGCCAGGGGGAGTTATGTAGCACACAGTGCTTGGAATCAAGTAAATCCGAGTTCAAATCTAACCTCAGACACTAGCTGTGTGACTGTGGGCAAGTCACTTAACCCTGTCTGCCTCCGCTTTATCATCTGTAAAATGAGCTGGAGAAGGAAATGGCAAATAAGTTCAGTATCTCTGCCAAGAAAACCCCAAATAGGGTCAAGAAAAGTCAAACATGACTCAACAACCAAAAATTTTGCCAGGCTCTGTGCTAGGCACTGGGGATGGGAAAAAACTCCAAAAAACCAAAAGCCAGTTCCTGCCCTCAAGCAGCTCACAGTCTAATGGAGGGAGATAGTATGCAAAGCATATGCCTTCATTAAGATCTATAAGGATAGATTAGAGATGATGGAAGAGGGAGGGCACTGAAACTAAGGAGAATGTTTGCAGAAGGTGAGACTTTAGCTGAGATTTAGGCAGAGATAAGAAAAGAGAATATTCCAGGAATGAAGGACAGCTATTGAAAATGCCCAGAGTTGGGGCAGCTAGTTGGTGCAGTGATGGGCAAACTTTTTAAAGAGGGGGCCAAAGGAAAGGAAATGCTCATCTGTCAGTCTGTTTCTAAGGCAAATCTTTCAAAGTTTCATTGTATTGTATCCTACTCATTTTATTCATCAGATTAGGAATAATGTCGCACTGCAGGATAGAACATTTCAGGACCCCCCCAACTGGCCCAAGGGCCGTAGTTTGTCCATCACTGGAAAGAGAGCCAGACCTGGAGACAGAAGATCTTGGGTTCAAATCTGAAT
This sequence comes from Gracilinanus agilis, assembly GCF_016433145.1. NCBI lineage: Eukaryota > Metazoa > Chordata > Mammalia > Didelphimorphia > Didelphidae > Gracilinanus > Gracilinanus agilis. The sequence continues at coordinate 274,448,116 of NC_058131.1, forward strand.
TCAGACATTTCCTAGTTGTGTGACCCTGGGCAAGTCACTTACCTCCCATTGCCTAGCCCTTATTGCTCCTTCTGCCTTGGAACTGATACTTAGTATGGATTCTAAGACAAAGTAACGTTTGTTTTTGTTTTTTTTTTTCTTAAGAGAGAGAGAGAGAGAGAGAGAATGCCCAGAGCAGGGAGATGGAGTATCCTAGGCAAAGAACAGAAAAGAGGTCTGAATCACTGGCTCCCAGAATAAGTGGAGGGGAGTGAAGTGTAAAAAGGATGGAAGGATAGAAGAGGCCAGGTTGAGAAAACTTTAGAAACCCAAAAGAAGCTCATAGATTTAGAATTGAAACTTCAGCAGACACCTAATCCAAGCATCTCATTTTACATAGGAGGAAATAGAAGGGTTCCAAGTAGTTAAATGACTTTCTTGGTGACACTCAAGTTTTAAGAGTTTGAACCCAGGTTGCCTGACTGCCCATCCAGCCTTGACTTCAACAAACCTTGCTGCCTCCTAAAAACGAGAGAGCTCTGATTTCTATGCTCCAGCCCCTGGGTAACAGTGTCAGTAGTTCCACCATGCAGAGGCAGGAGGCAGGTGACACATATGGTGGGTTCTAGTTTCAACTGAATCAATCACAGGTGCCATAACATCTGTCTGTTTTCAGCTGATGACTCAGCCAATCACGCTCCTTGCAGAAACCCCTGGGCATTCCAGTATTTTTTAATAGTCAAATATTGGGAAATATGGGCAGGTAGGTGGTATAATAGATAGACTGCTGGGCCTGGAGTCAGGAAGACTCATCTTCCTGAGTTCAAATCTGCCCTTAGATGTTTACTAGATGAATGACTCTGGGCAAGTCACTTAACTCAGTTTGCCTCAGTTTCTTCCTCTATAAAATAAGCTAGAGAAGGAAATGTCAAACTGCTCCAGTATCTTCACCAGGAAAATCCCAAATGGGGTCATGAAGAATTAGACATGATTGAAATGACCAAACAAGTTGGAAAATATGGCTGCTTTGTTTTTGCCACAAGGACAGCTGTGGAAACTGGCATGTTCCCTGAATCTAAAAGAAATCACCCAAAGACTAAAACAACAGCCCACAGACCTAAAAGTTATCCATCTCATTTTGATTCACTTAGTACTGAGAGCCAAAGAGTCTTAGAGTTAGGAGTAATCTTAGAACTCATCTCCTCCAATGCCCTATGATACTTGAAAATCTTTAAGATATCTGTGCCAAAAATAATGATCAGGATGATTTCAAATAGAGCTGGAAAGACATACATAAATTGATGCAGAGTGAAATAAGCAGAACCAGGAGAACATTGTACACACTACCAGCAATACTGTGGAATGATCACTGTGGTAGACTTAGTTGCTCTTAGCAATACAGTGATCCAGAAAAATTCTGGGAGACTAATGACAAAGAATGCTCTCCACCTCCAGAGAAAGAACTGTTGGAGTCAGAATGCAAATCAAAGCATATGATTTTTTGCTTTAATTTATTTGGTTTTGGGTTTATATGATTATTCTCTTACAAAAATGAACAATATGGAAATGTTTTGTGTGATAATATATGTATAGTTCAAAGTGAATTGCTTCTCCAGGAGGGGAGAGGGGAGAAAGGCAATTTGGATTTTATAATTTCAGAAAACTTATGTGGAAATTTATTATATGTAATTGGCAAAAATATCTTCATCAAAAAAAGAAAAGAACACTTCAAAAAATATGTGCTTGAGCAATTTTGAAAGAAACAAATTATTATGATAAAAGGAGGTGAGGATTTCAGGTACAGGGGACAGGTGACCAAGGCGCTTAGACAGAAGCTAGATTATCATCTGTGAGAAGGCTGGTTTAGCTGCACTGGAGAGAGTGGGAAGAGCAGTGATGTAAACAAGGTTGAGGAGGTAGATTGGGGTCAAGTTTGAACAAGCTTTTAAAAGAACAAAACAGAGAAGTTTATGTTTGATCTTGGTGGTAATGGGGAGCCAGTGGAGTTAGGCTGACAGGCTCTGATCTGTACTTCAGGCAAATTTCTTTGACGGATGTGTAGAGCTTGGACTGGATTGGAGGAAGACTTGAGGCAGGAAGAAAGCTGTGGCCACAGACCAGGTGAGAAGTGAAAGGAACCTGAATTGGTGGGTAGTGGATGGCTGTGTGAATAGAGAGAAGGGGATGGAGATAACTACATATTAGGTCAGTGTAGTTATCTGCATCCCTCCTACTAGGATGTAAGCTTCATTAAGGGAGGATCTGCACCATATTTAAATCAAGTATCTCTATACATAAATAGTTGATGCTTAAATATCTGTTGAAGTGAATCGAAGTAGCTCATTCAAGTGAATAAAAATAACTCATATTTTTATAATGGCCTAAGGTTTGCAAAGCACTTTACATACCTCATCTTATTTGATCCTTACAAAAGTTTTGTGAGGTAGGTGCTGTTATTATCTCCATTTTATAGATAAGGAAAAAGGGACTCAGAGTGACTTGCTTAGGTTAAGGTCACACAACTCTATGTTTCTGAGGCTGGATTTGAACTCAGACCTTCCAGAGTCCAAGCCTAGTGATCTGTCCATAATATCAACTGTGTCCTATCTTACATTGTACCCCAATATGACTCCCTATAACATCCACTTGTTGTTTCTGTTCTTTGGAGCCTCATAGATGAAATTTTCTCTCTCCTCCAAATGTGAACCTTTCAGATAATGGAAACCAGTTTCTGTGTTCCTTTGTTGGTCTTTACCCTCCAGGCTGCACATTCCTGGGTTCTTCAACTCATCTTCATATGACATGTTTTCAAGTTTCCTCATCCATCTCAGTCAAGATCTTTTATACGTTAGTCTAGTTTGGCCAAAGCCCTCTTTAAAATGTGGCACCTGGCTTAGGTAAACTGCTTTGGAGAAGCAGGTACTCCTGGAGGACTTGGGAGTAGGATTTCTCTTGACTCTTTGATCTGTCTTCACACTGATGTAGGTAATTTTCTCAATGGAGTAGGTTACACCCTATCAACACTCTCATTTCTTTTTAAAAAGTTTTCTTTTTTTCTTTTTTTAGAATATTTTTCCATGATTCATTTTCTTTCCCTCCCCTCTTCCCTCCCTGCTCCCAGAGCCAACATGTAATTCCACTGGGTTGTACAAATGTTATCACTTGATACCTATTTCCATATTATTCATTTTTGCTATAGAGCGATTTTTTAAAGCCAAAACCCCAAACCACATACCTATATATACAAGTGATAAGTGATAAATCACATGTTTTGCTTTTGCATTTCTGCTCCCACAGTTCTTTGTCTCAGTGTGGTTAGCATTCTTTCCCATAAGACCTTCAGGAATATCCTCGATTATTGCATTGCTACAGTAGCAAAGTCCATTACATTGGATCGTTCCACAATGTTTCACTTTCTGCAATACTCATTCTAGAGACTTTGTCTATGTTTTCCTATGAATCCTGCCCAGAGAGTTCACCTTATGTTCTGGGAGTCTTTCTTTAAATCTCTTGACCTTGAATGGATACCTATGGATATTTTAGGTTTCTAATGGTTCCTTGCTCTTACAATTTAGCTGTCCCATTTACTTTAATGATTATATTTTTCTGATAGCATCTTTTATGCCATTTTTCTAGCATAGCCCTTAATTGGTAATATGTAACAAGCTACTTATGCCCAATGCCCCTCTCCATTTTTCTTTAGGCTTCAAGCCTAAATAAAGGAGCTTATTATAGCATAGGGCCTTGCAACCATATAATATTGCAGTAGAATATTTATTTTACAAAAATGGGCCATTTTTTTCCCTTAAAGAGATTGGAATTATTAAAAGGCATGGGCAATATAGTAAAGGCAATTCAGCTCATTGATCTTTCTTCATTTTGGGATCCAGCTCATTGTCTATCCTCAGTATGTATTCAAGATATATGTAGGGGGGCAGCTGGGTAGCTCAGTGGATTGAGAGCCAGGCCTAGAGAAGAGAGATTCTAGGTTCAAATCTGGCCTCAGACACTTCCCAGCTGTGTGACCCTGGGCAAGTCACTTGACCCCCATTGCCTACCCTTACCACTCTTCTGTCTTGGAGCCAATACACAGTATTGACTCCAAGACGGAAGGTAAGGGTTTTAAAAAAAAGATATATGTAGGTAGACTGGCTCTATGAATTGTCCATCCAAATGCATATTACAGTTTGGACAATAGTCATTTTTCATCCACTTTGCTTTTCTCACATGAGAGGCTCTTTGGAGTGACTATATGACTCATTTAGGAAGCTAGCTAATGTCCCAGGGCTTGTTGTAATTAGCACAATGTCATCTGCAAAAAGGAGCATCTGGAAGACTTCACTACCTGTAGGAAATCCCTCTTTGATTTGGAATCTACTCTGGATATCCTTCATGATTATGGCAAACATCTGTGGTGAGCCTATGTCTACTTTATCAGTTGATATGAATAATCAGAAAGTCTTGGATATTTAGTTATCTGTTACAGTTATAGAGGTCTTTGGTAGGGAGTTATCTCTATTGTTAACACCTTTTAAGAAATCTTGCATGAGTTAGACAACTACAAGGGAGAGTATTTATTGGAAGAAAACCTTTTAGAAGGAGTTTTGTTCTATTTGGTCAAATGGCTCTTTATATTCAGCAAAGAGAAAAAATAGTGGGTTTCTTGTGTTGCTTTCAGTTTATTGTGTGGCTATCGAGATGTGGTCTGGGGATAGCTAGGTGACCCAGTGGATAGAGCACTGGATAGACCCATCTTCTGAATTCTAATCCAGCCTCAGATACTTGCCAGGTATGTGTCCCTGGGCAAGTCGCTTTCCCCTATTTTTCTAAGGTCCTCTTCTATAAAATGAACTGGAGAAAAAAATGGCAAACTACTTCAGTATCTTTGCCAAGGAAGCTCCAAATGGGGTAACATAGAGTCAGTTATGACTGAAATGATCCAACATCAAAGAAAGATGTGGTCTGATAGGGTCTGATGTTTGCAAAAACTGGTCTGTTCCTTTCTCAAACATTCATATAAGCTGCCTTTATTGTATGTGTAGAATATTCTTGTGAATATTCTGAATAGATAGAAAGTAAGTGATTTGGGCTAGTGGTTACTGATTCTTTCTTAATTGCCCATGTCATTTGTAGTGACAAATAAATATTAATTAATTTGGCTTAATTGAGTTAGTATCATTAATAATATCAAGAAACTAGGATCAAAACAAAGAAGCAGGGCCTGGAAACTGAAAGCTGAAAAGATCCCCTCTGCTTGGGTTCACACTTTTGCCCAGATCTGGCCTATTGGATCTTTTTTGTCTTTACTTTAAAAAAAATTTTAAATTTATCCCCCTCCTCCATTATGTCTTTTTTTTTTTTAACCCTTGTACTTCGGTGTATTGTCTCATAGGTGGAAGAATGGTAAGGGTGGGCAATGGGGGTCAAGTGACTTGCCCAGGGTCACACAGCTGGGAAGTGGCTGAGGCCGGGTTTGAACCTAGGACCTCCTGTCTCTAGGCCTGACTCTCACTCCACTGAGCTACCCAGCTGCCCCTCCATTATGTCTTAAAACAGTTTCCAACACTTTCAAAGAGTGTTAAGTTTCGAATTCTCTCCCTTCCTCCCCCAAACTACTCCTCCCCCCTCCCTAAGATGGTAAGCATTCTCATTTAGATTTTACATGTGCAAACATGTATAACATTTTCCCCAGATTAATTCTTTTATGTAAGGAACTCAAATAGAAACAAAATCAATAAAGAGAAAAAAGTTTGCTTTAGTCTGGATTTAGACTCATGTATTTTTCTCTGGAAGTAAATGCCATTTTTTTTTACTGAGTCCTCTGGGATAGTTTTGGGTCATTGTATTGCTGAGAATAGCTGCTATTCACAGTTGTTCATTGTAAACTATTCCTGTCACTGTATAATATTCTTCTGGTTCTGCTTATTTCACTCTGCTTCACTTCATGTAAATCTTTCCAGGTTTTTCTGATGCCTACCAACTTATCATTTCTTACAGCACAATAATATTTCATTATAATTATGCAATTTAGCCATTCCCCAATTGATGGCTATCCCCTCACTTTCCAAATCTTTGCTTCCCTAAAAAGAGCTGCTTTAAATATTTTTGTACAAATAGGCCCTTACCCTTTTTTAAAAAATTCTTTTTGGGAGTTTTAGAATTTGGCTATAGTATTCCTGGGACTTATCCTTTTGGAATCTCTTTTAGGAAGTGATTGGCGGATTCCTTCTATTTCTATTTTGTCCTCTGGTTCTAGAGTATCAGGGCAGTTTTCCTTGATGGTTTCTTAAAAGATGCTGTCTCAGTTCTTCTTTTGATCAAGGCTTTCAGGTTGTCCAATAATTCTTAAATTATTGCTCTTGAATTTATTTTTGAGGTCAGTTATTTTTCCCATGAGATATTTGATATTTCCACCCATTTTTCCATTCTTTTGACTTTGTTTGATTGTTTTTCAATGTCTCATGGAATCATTAGCTTCCACTTGCCCAGTTCTAATTTTTATGGCATGATTTTCTTGAGTGAGCTTTTGTACTTCCTTTTCCATTTGGCCAATTATGCTTTTAAAAAAGTTCTTCTTTCCTTTGGATTTTTGTGCCTCTTTTGCCAATTGACCTATTCTGTTTTTTAGGTATTAATTTCTTCATTATTCTTTTGTGTCTCCTTTATAAGCTGTTGACTCTTTTTTTTTTATTTTTTATTTTTTTTATTTTTTTATTTTTTAGCATTTATTAATAATCATTTTTAACATGATTACATGTTTCATGCTCCTATTTTCCCCTTCACCCCCCGCACTCCCCCCTCCCATGGCCGACGCACTTTTCCACTGGTTATGTCATGTGTCCTTGATCAAGACCAATTTCCCAATTGTTGGTGGTTGCATTGGTGTGGTAGTTTTGAGTCCACACCCTCAATCATGTCCACCCCGACCCATGCGTTCAAGCAGTTGCTTTTCTTATATGTTTCCTCTCCTGCAGTCCTTCCTCTGAATGTGGGTAGCATTCTTTACCATAAATCCCTCAGAATTGTCCTGGGTCATTGCATTGCTGCTGGTACAGAAGCCCATTACATTCAATTTTACCACAGTATATCAGTCTCTGTGTACAATGTTCTTTTGGCTCTGCTCCTTTCGCTCTGCGTCAGATCCCGGAGGTTTCTCCAGTTCGCCTGGAACTCCTCCAGTTTATTATTCCTTTTAGCACAATAGTATTCCATCACCCGCATATACCACAGTTTGTTCAGCCATTCCCCAATTGAAGGACATACCCTCCTTTTCCAGTTTTTTGCCACCACAAAAAGCGCAGCTATGAATATTTTCGTACATGTCTGTTTATCTATGATCTCTTTGGGGTACAAACCCAACAATGGTATGGCTGGGTCAAAGGGCAGGCATTCTTTTATAGCCCTTTGAGCATGATTCCAAATTGCCAGCCAGAATGGCTGGATCAGTTCACAGCTCCACCAGCAATGCATTAATGTCCCAATTTTGCCACATCCCCTCCAGCATTCATTACTCTCCCCTTCTTTCATTTTAGCCAATCTGCTAGGTGT
>NC_058131.1:274465640-274478065 GCF_016433145.1 Gracilinanus agilis
GAGAGAGAGAGAGAGAGAGAGAGAGAGAGAGACAGAGAGACAGAGAGACAGAGAGACAGAGAGACAGAGACAAAGAGACAGATAGGCAGAGAGAGAGACAGAGGACAGAGAGAGAAACAGGGATAGAGGCAGACAGAGACAAAGAGACAGAGACAGAAAGAGATAGAGACAAAAAGACAGAGACAGAGAGACAGACACAGACAGAGAGACAGAGAAAGAAAGATAGTGAGACAGAGACACAGAGAGAAAGTTCTGTACTGGGAAGGAAATAGAGGGGACACAGCAGCAATGGGGTCAGAGGAAGGTTGACTGGAGAGAAAAAACTGAATGTTATTCGCACACCCTCCAGACTGAGCCTTGCCTAGACTGTCCAGGGAGAACTCAGTCCACATCCCAGCCAAGACAGAGCTGTCAGGAGCTTTGGATACTGTACAGGTAAAATCATATGTTGCCCCAATGACTTTCCCAAATGAGTTTCCTGGATGAAAGCAAATGCTCTGGAATATGGCTGCTAAAACATTGCAGGGCTTTCATTTCATGGAGATTCCCTCTTACTAAGGACTACGAAAGAACGAGCTGTTAAAAGGGGTCAGGGACGGCTCTTCTGAGCAGGTCTCTGGGGCAGATCTTAGCTACCCAGGGCTGCCATTTTATAACAACCCTCTGTTAGAAGTATCAGAGGGACACACAATTAGTGGAAGAGTAGGGGGCTAAAACTTTCCTGTTGCCTAGAAACAAATACAAAGTGCTCTAGGATTCGAAGTTCTTTATAATTTAGCCCCTTCCTACCTTCCTAATATTCTTGCACTTTACCCTGAACCATACTCTTGGATCTGATGATGTTGGCCTCCTGGCTGTTCTGCAAGCAAGAGAGACCTTTAATTTCTTGGCTCCAGGCATGCTCTCTGTCTGATCCCCAAGTCTGATGGACATAGCAGGCATTTAATAAATATTGATTGATTGATCTGATTTGGGGTCAGAGTTCTTTTCACTAAGCCCACAGGATTGTAGGTTTAGAGGGGGAAGGAAACTTAGTAGCCAACAACCTCTTCATTTTACAAATAAGGAATTTGAGGAATAAAAATGTCAGATTAGTCGCTCAGATTTATGCAGCTAGTATCTGAGGTGGCATTTGAACTCATATTTTGCTGAGTACACGTAGAGTGCCTTGTATAGGAGCTTAGGCCTAGGCTGAAGTTTCTAAGCTTGGCTCTGCTGCAATTCAGTTAAATGGCCTTGAGCAAGACCTTTTTAGCTTAGTTGTGTTGTATATAAATTGGGAAAATAATGAAACTCCACCATGGACTATCTCCAAGAGTCTTTGTAAGGAAAAGAATGGAATGGAGTTAATAGTAGTGCTTTGAACAATACAAAACTCTAAAAGTGGGTAAGGCATTCTTAATGCAACTCCAATGTCACAGCTGAGGTGGATATCTAGGGAGAGACAATGACTGGGTAAGGATTGTAGACTTTGAGTTGGAAGGGACCTTACAGGTCATCTAGAGCTATTCCTCTCATTTTATAATTTTATAGACACTGAGACCTTGGAAAGTTAAGTGACTTGTCCAAGGTAATGTAGATAAGATGTGGCAAAGTCAGGATTCAAAACTAGGCCCTTTGTCCTGAAATTCAATACTCTTTCCACTGCACCACACTGCCTTTCACTAGTGGGACCACTGATTTACCCAAAACATGCTGTAGAATGTGATCCTACTTTTCTATTCAGTTACATGGAGAATAATATTCTAGGACATGGCTGAATTCCTTAAGTCTCCTTGTTGGAGCCCAACTGTATCACTATGTCCACAGCTCATGGAAAACCCTGAGAGTTCCAGAGACTCTACTGGGTTGGGATGGACACCAGCACGAAATGAAAGTTTTGGCTTCCAGATCACCTACTAGTTGACCTCTGTGAGAATGCCTGGATTTGGGAAGTGGGGATGGGGAGGGGAGGGCAAAACTTGTCAGACCACAAGCATCTGGATGCCTCTTGCAACCTTAGCCCAGCTGACTGTTACCATAAGGTATGGCACCTGGGTTGGGGGGGGGGGGAGGCTGCATTCCATAATTTTCCTGGTTATAGCCGACAAGGGCCATTTATTACATGCCAAGCATATCCTGAAGCCAAGTAGAATGTGGGGAAGCCGCTCCATTAAAGGGCCAGGGGAGAGGGAGAGGGGGAGTTGGAGGGGGAGAAGAGTCCAGATAGCTTGCTGGCTCCGAAAAACCTCACACTAATTTAATAGGAAGCTGATGTAGCAAGGCATCTGCTTGCCTGAGCTACCCTAATCCCCAGCACACTGCAGCATGATATTTAAGAATTACCCACTCTCCCTGCCGAGCACTCTCTGCAGCTGGTGATGGAGAAAAACACCATCTCTTCTTTGCTAAGAGGGAACATGGCTTCCAGGCCAACAGCTGCCTCCTGTAGGACAGTGGGCTGGTTCACATCATCCCTGACTGCTAAGCAGACATCTTATGATTCTTTTTTTGTTTTGTTTTGTTTTGTTTTGTTTTCTTTTCTTTTCTAGAACAGGCAGGGATCTTGGCTGTTTATTTTAGTCTAGGCTGCTTAGTCTAACCTCCCGGTTTTGAAGATAAATAAAGTGAGGGCCATGGAGACTAAGTGTCTTGTTAATGGTTCACACAGGCAATAGGCATTATAGGTGGGATTTGAATCCAGGTCTTCTGAATCCAGAGCCAGGAAGTAATATACATTTTTATTAACATTTCTATTGTATCTTGCTTCTTTCTGGGTTCAAATCCTGATTCTGTTAGCTACTACTGATATGACTTTAGGCAAGATATTTCTATCTCAGTTTCCTCACCTAGAAGATGATAATGATAGATTAGATGACTATCAGGGTCCCTCCTAACTTGGAAGCCTATGGATAAACTTATATGAGTGAAAACCTAAACTTACTTCTTATTAATTTCCCAAAGGAAACTTCCTGTTCCTCATAGCCATATTTCCTCAGAGCAAATGTTCTATGGCTTGGTTTCCTTTTAAAGATGGGAGCTAGCTGGCCCCAGGAAGTACCATACTAGAGGGGTTTTAAGTAGGGGCTATCAATGGAAATGTAAACATCCCTAGGAGCAGTCTATGAGTGAGGAGGACAACCTTCTTTCTTGTGAGATAAACTCCATATGGAAAAGCCACAGTGGTTAGTGTGTGACTTCCCTCCTTATTTCCTACCTCCATCTCACCTCCTGGCTCCTTCCTGGTGCCTTGCTCAGGGTCCCCAAGGGTTACTCAGAACAGCCAGGGTGAAAGGCTAGTGGGCCTTTCATCTTCCATGAAATATATATGGGTTTTGGAATGACCATCTATGTACCTTTATCTGTTTCCCAAATGATTAGGGTTTGAGAAGGAATAGGTCTTCTGTTATAAGAAGAGAACCCAGGAGCATGCAAGGGTGAGAGAAAGATAATATAAAAAGGTCAATGAAGAAGGATGGGAGAAAGTGTATGTTTATGTGTGTGTGTGTGTGTGTGTGTGTGTGTGAGAGAGAGAGAGAGAGAGAGAGAGACAGAGAGACAGAGAGAGAGAGAGAGAGGCAGAGAGGCAGAGAGACAGAGAGAGAGAGACAGAGAGAGAGAAGAAAAAAGGGAGAAAAAGGAAGAGAGAGAGAGGGAAGGAGGGAGAGACAGAGATAGAAACAGAAAGAGACAGAGAGAGAACACAGTAAAGAAAGACAGTAAAACCCTGAAGTGATACATGTGATGTGTTAATGCACACACATACAACAGACACATGTACACTCACACAAAGGAAATATAATGACAGACATAAGCACACAGTGAGAGAAAATGAAGAAGAGGGAAGGAGAGGCTGACAGGACAGCAAGAAAGATACTTGGAAAGACAAAGAAGAAAAAGAGCTAGGTAGCTGTATAGGAAGACAGAAGAAAAAGGAGAAGGGAGATGTTGTGATGGAGCGCAAGCCATCCAGAGAACTTCTCTAAGTCCTTCTGCCCCTCTGAGGCACCTGTCCCTTGCTTTTTTTTTTTTTTTGGTGGCCTAACAACTTTCCTTCTCTCCTTTCTTGCTCCCCTGTCAAACTTGCTTGAAGGATGTCAGACCACATCTGGGATATTGTATTCAATTCTAAGTGACATGTTTTGAGAAGGACATTTCAAGGTCAGTCCATGGAGTCCATATCCAACAGAGGGTGACCAGGAGAATGGAGGGAGCAGTGAAAAGCATATGAAGTATATTTTGGAGCAATTGGGAATATTTAGCCTGGAGAGGAGATTGAAGGGGGTGGGAATGTGATCATGGCCTTTCAACAGATGAAAGGCTGTCATATGGAAAAGGGAGCAGACTCAGTATATGAGGTGGTACTTTTCCTATCTCACAATGCTTTTGTGAGGGGCTCAAATAAGAATCAGAATGCTTTGCCAACTTAAAAAATGTATAAATATCAGCTACTACTCAATTCTGCCTTCTACTGGAGAGGAGAACTAAGATTAGGAGGGGGTTATAGAAAAGTGTGTTTGAATTCACACAAGATTTTCTAAAATTAGTGTTGTCCAGCAATGGATGGCTGTGCTGGAGGTGTTTGATAAGCAGAAGCTAGGTAATATTCTGCCAGGGAGAATATGGATAGGGTATTTTTATACTAAGCATGAATATGACATTCTATCTCCATTCTCTTTGCCTTTGTATCAATTGTCCCCTGTGTTGGGAACACCCTATTCCCTCACCTCCACTTCATAGTTTCCTTCAAGTCTCTGTTCAAATACTGCAGTTGGTGGAAGGTCTTTCTGAATCCTCCAGCTGCAAGTGCCTTCCCCTCTTGGATTACCTTTTACCTGGGCCATATGGAGTGTTTAGGGAGGACTAGCACCTCCAGTGTGAGGGCTTGCTGAGCCCTTTTCAGGGTTGCTCATTCACTTTTGGTGTACACCTGTCACCCAATAGTCGCTTGTGGCTTCAAGAATCTGTAGCATGCTTAGTGGCCAGACCTGGTAAAACCCTCTCAGCAGATGGCTAAACAAGGTTGAGGGTGACTTGTGGGCCCATCAGGGATATTGGAGGGCTGTCTACCCCAAATGTGAAGACTTCTCCCAGTGGAAAGGGTGGATGAGAACAATGTGTTCCAATGGTCACAAAGGCGGTAGAAGCAGGCGCTGTGGAGCACTTAGAGCTTGGTCAGATATCTAAGATGCCAAGGTCATCCACAGCATCCCACAACATTACCAGTAGTCTTGACTTGTGTTACCACTGGACTCCAATGATTCAGGAAGAGAGAATGAGCCTGATGGCTTTGTGCTACTCTGCTTCCCCAAAATCCAATTCTCACTTGAGTCAAGATATCACTCTGTGATATCACTGGTCTTCTTTGAAAATGAAGAACAAACAAGCTTGCATCATCTCTGTATGTATCTTCTCTGCACCCAGTTATTCTCGTGTTATCTCTCCCATTAAAGTGTGAGCTCCTTGAGGGAAGAGAGACTGTTTTTGTTTTTCTTCATACTCAGTACAGGTTTGACATTCAGTAAAGGCTTAAATGATTTGTGATTTAATTGAATATCTTCTAAGACCCCCTCTGAGTGAGTCCCTTCAGCAAATTTTTATTCATTGTTTACTGTGTTTCTTCAGTTGCAAAATGGGATTGTGTATTATAACTCCCTGGCTTGGTATGAGGATAAAATAAGATCATATCTGGGAAGTGCTTAGCATAGTGCCTGGTATACCAGAGGTGCTGAATAAATGTTTATTCCCTTCCTTTCTTCCTACATGGTATTGTCTGAGGTATAATCATTATCCAAGAAAGGATCTACTGAAAGTCATCTGTGCCTCCAAATAAATTTAAGTCATTTTATTACCTCTCAGAGGGTTGGCTGCAATTTAAGTCTGTAATTTTGCTGTTTTCCAGTCATTTCAGTCCTGTTTGACTCTTTGAGGTCCCATTTGGGATTTTCTAGGCAAAGATACTAGAGTGTTTTGCCATTTCTTTCCCCAGTTCATTTTTCAGAGGAGGAAACTGAGCCAAGTGGATTAAATGACTACCCAGGGTCACACAGTTAGTAAATATTCTAGGCTGGATTTGAACTCAGGTCTTCCTGACTCCACTCCTGGTGCCCTATTCACTGCACCACCTAGCTCCAATAGAATCCCACATTTACCTGAACTGAAAGGTCACATGGAATATAATCCTTAGGGGGGGAGAAACACAGCCATAGGAAATGGGAATTATTTTACAAATGAGTTTAGTTCATCACTTACAGAATTGGCATCCTAATCCAACCCCTTGATTTTTCAGATAGCAAAACAGGCCCAGAGAAGGGAAATGCTATGTTCAAGGTCACACAGTGAATTAGTATCAGAGCTGGGTCTGTGTCTACCCGCGTTTCTAGACTCACAGGCCAGTAACAAACTGCCTCTCTCCAACAGCAGGTTGTATCTCTCTGGGCTCCTAAAAGAAATGAGCTGGCCAGATATTGGAGTGGAGAAACGATAGGATTTCGGCTTGGACATCAGCCTTGGCATTCAGAAACAGCGGACTGCCCGAGGGGCCCTGGCACAGTCCTGAAAGTGATAAATGAGTACCTCTATTCATTTTTTTATCCCTTTTTTACCTTCAAAGTAACAAGTGCCCTGATGCCTGCAGTCAGGCAGTCACAGATACTCTACGGAGCCACGTGGCCTTTTTTTTCTTCTTGGTCTCAGACAGACTATATTTCATCAATCTAATAATGCAAACAGGCCTGGCAACCCCTGAGGAGGTCACACAAAAGGGAGAAGATGCCCTACTAGGCATCTTGGCTTTATTGCTCCACCCTACGTATTCCTCATCCCCAGAGTCAGAGCAGAGTATTAGAAGGACCCAGGAGACCTGGGTCTTAATCTCATCTTTTCCGCTCATTTGTTGAGTGACTTTGAGCAAATTGCTTCCCCTCTCTGTGCCTCTTAGATGAAAAATATGGGGAGGAGGGTTCAGACTAGAAGACCTCTCAGGTGTTTTCCAGCTCTAGCATTGTCTGTTCTATATTCTAACATTCTCCGTTCTAATCTTCCCTCCGGCTCTAGAGGCTATGAAGTGCAGACAGAGGGTAAAAATAATTGATAATGTATGACAACTTGCCTCCCCTCCTTCTCTCCAATTTCTCTATTTTCCAGCCCAACTTCCCTCTCCTGCCAAGGACAAGCTGGTCTGAAGAGGAGAATGATGGGCAATAACTTCTATCTGATACAACGACTTGGTTTCAAGAATGAAGCACTATAAACTGTTCAGGAGGACTTAGGGGAAGGAAGAGATCACATTTCAGATGAAGGAAGAAGAGAATTTTTCCAGTGGGAGGACTTTGAGCTGTTGTCAGCTTCGAATAAAAGTGAAACAGCACTCTTCATCCCTCCTCAGCCCAGGGTTGCAAAGTCATTAACTCTGTCCAGCTAAAATATTATAGGGAGAAGGGGGCGTAATAATCTACATATTTAATGTGCATTAGTCATTCTCGACCTCTGTGTGCTGTAGATATTTATTCAGCAATTATCACACCAGTATTGCAAACTATAAAACAAAACATTAAACTAGTCAAAACACAGTCTTTTTATGGGAAACAGATTGAAAAATCCATCAGCCCGTATCTATCTATCACAAGTGCCGACAGAAACCATGGGAAGGGAAAACAAACATAAAATAAGGTTTGTCCAGCTTGGGAATTTTGGAAGCTGCTGAGAGGTCCCCGGAGGCCAGTGACTTCTGCTCCTGAAATCTGGGTCTGGGCCACAACCTCATACACACCAGCCCCCTTCCCAAATCAGAAAGGAACAAACTGGGAGTTCTAGAAGGTTAGGGCAGAAAGGGCCTTAGTTTGAATCACCTCCTCCTCTCTGACCAGCAAATCTCAAGGAAGATGAGTGACCCTCTGGGACTCTTACCTTCTAATTCCAATAATATGGCTTTTTTATGACACGTTGCAGGGGGAAAAGCACAGGCTGGAAGTCAAGGAGTTCTAGTCCTGTCCCAGTCACTTGCTTCATAACCTCGGGCCAGTCGCTTCTTCTCTTTGGGGCCTCTCTTTCCTCATGTAGAAAATGTCAGAGTGAGGAAGGGGTTCATTCTTGCTCTGCCTACTCAGAGGACTATGGTGAGGAGCCAGGAATATGTTGGTAAAATTTTTTAACATTTACTTTCTTAGTATAAATTCTAAGATGGAAGAATGGCAAGGACTAGGCAATTGGGGTTAAGTGACTTGCTCAGGGTCACTTAAGTGACCCAGCTAGGCAGTATCTGAGGCCAGACTTGAACCCAAGTTCTCCTGACCCCAGACTTAGCACTCTATCCACTATGTGCTAACTAGCTGCCCCCTGTGCTGGTAAATGTTGAACAATGAGCTCTCCAGGAAGAAAAATAAAAGATGTATTCCTGACACACTTTTCATTTTAATCTGCATTATTAACATTTTCTCCATCATTTTCATAAATCAACAAAATAATAAATAACCAATAAAAACAATAAACAACCAACAACCTAATAAATCAAGTCCTAATTTGTTTTTGTTGTTCTGTTGTTTTAGACTCTTCATGACCCCTTTTTGAGTTTTCTTGGCAGAGATACTAGAATGGTTTGCCATTTCCTCCTCCAGCTCATTTTACAGAGGAGGAAACTGAGGCCAACAGGTTTAATGAGTTGTCCAGGGCTACCCAGCTAGTAAGTGTCTGAGGCTAGATTTGAACTCAGGGAGATATGAATCTTTCTGACTCCGAGCCCAGTTTTCTATCCACTGTGTCACAGGCTACCCAAAATTGTAGGGCTTGCTGATTTCCCACGTGTAAATACTCACAATAAAAATTTAATAATTGGTTCCTGAGAGCCAGTTGGAGCTGGTTCCAGCACATCTTGGTGAGAATCAGATGGGATGACACATGGGGGAAGCACATCGTAAACTGTAAGACTGAATACAAAGTTAGGCACAATTGTTGCCTCCAATGCTGTCATTCTGCCATCTTGTTTTTTGTGGAATTGTCTGAATGTGGAAGAATGAAAGAAATAGGTTTCATTATCATTCTGTTCTCATAAAAAAAATCCTTCCCCCTTGTCCCACCCTGGACCCTCACCACCCAGTTACCTTTGAGCAGAGCTTGACCCAAACCCAAGCACTCTATATAGGGAGTTCTATCTAGGGCCACTGCATCCAGAGAGATGAATGAGTCCTGGTGCTTCTGACGGTACTTCAGTCTGTTCAAAGAGGGTCACATTTCATGTAAACCAGTTTGCAGCAGCTCAATAATTCAGTGTGACTATATAATACCCTTTCATAAACCCACTTGCTCTTTTCAAGCCCTGAGTCTACTCCAACTTTATTGCTTACCCAGCTGTTGGCCAGAGATGTCATTTCTGCAGGTTCAAGATGATCCTTAAGTCTAACCCACTCATAAGATGCCAGAGCTGGAAAGGTCCTCAGAGGTCATCTGCCTAGCCCAATGCCCTAATGGTATAAATGAGGGAATGATTTGCCCACAGGGCTCATGATGAAAAGGAAAGGGTTTGGAGGGTGACGATCTGAGTTAGATTCCTGATTCTGATGCTGCCTGGGTAATTATAGGCAAGCCACCTTTTGAGGCCTCTGTTTCCCTATCTGTAAAATGAAGAGGTTGGAATAGACTACCTCCTTAATATTCCCTTTAAGCTCTAGGAATCCACAAGTAGATATATAGGTCCTGGCTAAAAAGTGGGAAGGCAGCAAGTTAGTGTAGTACCGTCATTAAGACATATGTGGATTCAAATCTGGCCTCTGACATTTATTAGCTATGTGACCCTGGACAAGTCACTTAAACTCTGTTTGCCTCAGGTTTTCTCTGTAAAATGAGCTAGAAAAGGAAATGGAAAAGCATTCCACTGTCTTTGCCAAGAAAACCTCAAATGGAGTCTGACAAAGTGTTGGACATGCCTAAAATGACTGCATATCCGAAACAAACAAATAGGAAAACCAGCATTCAAACCCAGGTTTTCTGACTTCAAGTCCAGTATTTTTCTATTATATTATGCTCTCAATATGCCCTTTTCAGCTCCACCCCAAGCTCTCTTCAGACCAAGAGGCAGGGATCAATTTTGGAAAGAGCATAGAACTGGGATTTAAGAGACCAGCATCCTAATTTCAGTTTTGCCACTCGATTGCTGGCTTACCTTAGGCAAATAATTTTCCCTCTCTGGGGAATAATAATAATGATAATTTTGAAGCACAGGAGGGTATTCTGAATTGATGTTGCTGAGCAACCATTTTCTGCTGAGAAATTTCTCTTACCTAGGAAGATTATCTTGATTGTCTCCACTTGACTTTGGTTACCCTATATCCTCTAGCACTTATTTATTCAATTTATACTTTATTTAATGCATCTTAAAGACATTATCAGCTTTATTCCTTTTCTTCCTTGTAAGAGGCATTTTTCTTTTCATTTTGAAACTCCAGGGGAAAAGATTTCACACTAGGTCAAGGGTCCTTAACCTTTTTTGTGGTCTAGACCTCTGTGGCAATCTAGGAAAGTCAATGGACTCCTCAGAATATTTTTAAATACATAAAACAAAATATATCTATGCACACACAAATGTATGATTGTAAAGGAAATCAAATATTTTGAAACAATTATAAAAATAATTCCCACCCCAGGTTAAGAACTCAGTAGGGTAATATATCTTTCCTTGAACCTTCTCCTTGATCTTCTCCCCATAAGACCAGACTATGATACAGAGAATCCAGGGCTTCAGGTTATTGTTACTTCTGCCTTTGCAGGGAAGGAGCCAACAGGATAGGACAGCTTTCTTGTTTGCTTGTTCCCTCTTTTTATACTTCCCCCAAATAATAACTGAAGTGGTATTGTCTAACATCTATTGGTACCTCTGCAAGGCAGAGTGCTATAGAGGCTCCCAAGACCTTGATTCTAGTCATGATCACACCTGGCACACTAGCTCTGGAACCGCTTGAAATCTTATTTTCTTTATCTTTTAAATAGGAATGATTACTTCTGCCTTACCCATCTTATAGAACAATTTTGAGAATTTAAATGAGATAAACTAGGTGAATGTGCTTTGTTATAATGTTATTGATCAGCTGTTTCAGTTGCATCCAATTCTTCATGGTCTCATTTGGGGTTTTTTTGGCAGAGACACTGGAGTGCTTTGTCATTTCCTTTCCCAGATAATTTTACAGATGAGAAAACTGAGGCAAAATAGGGTTAAATGACCTGCCCAGGGTCACACATTTGGTAAGTGGTTGGGACCACATTTGAACTCAGGTCTTCTTGACTCCAGGCCCAGAGGTCTATCCACTGTGCCACTTACCTATCCTGCACTGTAATACACAATAGTTATTATTATTGCATTTCCTGGGAGATTGTGAGAGCTATATACACTAAGAAAGTTAAGGATTCTGTAACTCTCCAAGCTTCTGAGTTTACATCTATAACATTTCTTGCAACTGTCCTCCTATCTTTATTCACACTGTCCCCAATCTAGTTCAATCCTTCATCATCTCTTAACTGGAATATTTCAGTAGCCTTCTAATTGACCTCCTTGCTTCAAGCCTCAAGTCTTTCTCCTTTCCAATATGTTCTGTGCACAGCTGCCAAAGTGATATTTCTTTTTAAAAAAATAAAAATTTTAATTAATTAACTTGTTTGTTGGTTACATTAAGATTCCCAGGTATCTTCTTCTTCCCCTCCCTTCCCTGAATTAGAGAAGGCAAAATGATATTTCTAAAACCCAAGTCTGACTATGTCATTTCTCTGCTCAATGATCCTCAGTGACTTCTCTTCTTTCTCTAATTAAAATACAAACTCCACTGTTATTTAAAGTTCTTCACAATCTAGCTCTGATCCACCTTCCCAAGCCAACTACATTTTATTATCCTTCAACCACCCTAACGTCCAGCTGTTCTTCCAATACAATAATCTATCTCCTATCTCCTGCCTTTGCACAGATTTCTCCCATCCCTGGAATGCAGACTTTTCTCACCACTGCTTCCTAGAATTTCTTTGTTGTTGTTCAGACATTCAGAGATGTCCAACTCTTGGTGACCCTATGGACCATAGTATGTCAGGCCCTTCTGTCCTCCATAATCTCCAGAAGTCTGTGCAAGCTCATGCTCAGTGCTTTCATGACACTGTCTGTCCATCTCACCCTCTGTCATCTTGGTCTCCTTTTACCTTCAATCTTTCCCAACATCAGGGACTTTTTCAATGAGTTCTATCTTCTCTTTATTTAGTCAGAGAAATTTGACTTTATCTTCAGTATTTGACATTCCAATAAATAATCTGAATTAATTTCTTTAAATATTGACTGATTTGATCTCCTTGCTGTCCAAGGGACTCTCAAAAGCCTGAGATTCCTTCAAAGTTCAGTTCTAATGCCAACGTTTATTTATTTGTGCCTTCCTCCCTTGGTTCTTCCCTCCCTTCCTTCCTTTCTCCCTTCCTTCCTC
>NC_058131.1:274493010-274522334 GCF_016433145.1 Gracilinanus agilis
CTTCCTTCCTTCCTTCCTTCCTTCCTTCCTTCCTTCCTTCCTTCCTTCCTTCCTTCCTTCCTACCACATTGTCTTCCACTTTAGGAACCCTATTCTCTCAGCTAAATAAAACATTTATCATAACAAGACTAAGGCAATGCTGAGATCCACATTTTCCCTGGAAATGATTGAGAAAAATAAGAGAACTATTTAAAAAATGTATCTGGTTGTATTCTGAGTGGAGATGTACTGACTTGCCAACGTGGCTGGGTGAGACATTTAAAATGAATAAATAATGCAAACCTTTCCATCTGCTTTGCCAAATAGGGTCAACATCCCAGCCTCTCAAAGATTCATTTTTAAGGCACTCGCCAATTTAAGGCACTCCTAGACGTAATTTCCTAGAGCCCGAGATGTGGAAGGAACTCCAAGTCATTCTATTTCTCTGCCTTAGCGCAAGGACGCATTTCTACCACAATAGTCCCAGACTCCACCCTCATCCCTTGAAGCTCCTTCCTCCCGTTCAGATTCAGCCTCTTACTTCATCTTTGCCTGCTTGAGGGTTTCTTTCTAATCACTCGTCTTTTTTCCATAGTTGCCCTCAGTTTCTCCTCAGGAGCTATCAAGTGCCAAGCTGTGTGCAGAGTCCGACCTTAAAAAAAAAACAACCCCCCCCCCCAAAAAAAAAAAGTTCAGTGAATACTTTGTAGCAGGTAGGTGTTTCTGGAGTTCAGAGAAGGGAGGAGGAATTAGAGAAGTGACCATGGGCTGGAGCTGTCAGTTCAGGTTTGTTTAGAGAGATGAACTTGATAGCAGTGAAAATAAGGTAGGAGAGATGGGATGAGGGCAGACTGTGGAAACACCTGATCACTAGGACAAGGGTTTGGACTTAATTCTGAGAACAGGAGCCACTGAGAGTTTTGGCATAGAAGAGAGAGGATGATAACCGAGATCTAACAAGATGAAACTGATGATTGATGATATATGGGATAGATTGGAGGGGGAGAGATTGGGGATGGGGACCACTATAGTCTGGAGGAAGTGTGGGACAATGAAAAAGCCTGGAGCTCTGAGGTTAAAAGCTCTCTGTTTGAATCTTGAATTTGAATTTACTACTTATTCGTTTTTTTCTTCTTTCTACTATACCGGTCTGTGCTCTCAAGTCCCTGGTAACTCTAAAACTCTGATCCTAGCCATGAAAAAATCCTTATCCTTTTCCAGTCATCTTCTGGCCAAAGCACAGACAAGCAGGAGTGAGAAATCTTTCCCCACCAATATCCCACCCTCCCCTTACTTACTGGCTTTTAAAGGACTGGAGATAAACTCAGACCCAGACTTCCTTATTTACTTGCTACCAAGAAAAACTCAATCATGAATCAGAAATATGCTCAATACTGTTCCCCTGTTTGCAATGTAAAGTGCTTCCTTTGCTGGAGTTGCTGCAAGTGATACTATTAAGAATCTGTTATTTTTTGGAGATAGCTAGGTAGCTTAGTGGATTGAGAGCCAGGCCTGAGACTGGGTTCAAATGTGACCACAGACCCTTCCTAGCTGTGTGACCCTGAGCAAGTCACTTAATCCCCATTGCCTAGCCCTTACCTCTCCTCTGCCTGGGAACAAATATGCAGTATTGATCCTGACACAAAAGGTAATGGTTGTGTGCTTTTTTTTTTAAATAAAGAATCTTTTTTATTTATAATTTTTTGTTATTTATATTATAATTTTTGTTGTGGATTTTGAATTCTACTATTTCTTTGCACATTTTTTTTTAAACCCTTGTACTTCGGTGTATTGTCTCATAGGTGGAAGATTGGTAAGGGTGGGCAATGGGGGTCAAGTGACTTGCCCAGGGTCACACAGCTGGGAAGTGGCTGAGGCGGGGTTTGAACCTAGGACCTCCTGTCTCTAGGCCTGACTCTCATTCCACTGAGCTACCCAGCTGCCCCTGCACATGTTGTTTTGATGCCAATGGTGCCTCAACATGAAACCTTTGTTCTGGTCAGGCCTGGCTAAATGTCAGCACAATTCTCCAAGGGCTAGTAATAATAGCTTAAATAGTGCTTTATAAATATTAGCTCATTCTGTCCTCACAATAATCCTGGGAAGTAGGTGCTATTTTTATCTCCATTTTACAGAAGGAAAAACTGAAGCAAGCAGACTTTAGGTTACTTCCCCAAGGCCATAGCTAGGATGTATCTGAGGCAGGATTTAAACTTGGGTCTTCCTGCCTCCAGGGCTGATATTTGAGCTATTGAGCCTTTAGCTGCCTCTAAATGATTTTCAATTGGGAGGAGCCTTAGAGTTCTGAGCTGTAATAGGGTGAGGCCAATCTGGTGGCTGCAATAAGTCCAGTATCAATATAGTAAGGCTCTAATAAAACGAATAGGATTCCATAAAATGACTACAGATAGGATCATTTAGAAATGAGAAAACCAAGATCCAGAGAGATTAAATGATTTGTCCAAAGTCATGTGGGTTTTAAAATTAAAATCTAATAACTAAAGTATTATATTTTATAAAGTTTATTAATAACAACTAAAGTAAAAAAGCTAACTAAAAAAGGTGCTAACCTAGTCCAGTCAGAGAAGAGAAGAGAAGAATAGAGAGGCAGAGCCTCAGAACTTATATGAATGTGACCATGCGAACATGTACAAAGGGAAAAACATTCTAGGCAGTACAGAAATGAATTTTGGGTAATGTAGTTTTAGGGGTTCAAGATATTTCTAACTATACAGTCATCTAGTTAGTAGATGGCAGAGTCTGGATTAGAACCCAGGTTTTGTGACTATGTATCCAGTACTGTAGCCCCTACTACACAGTTGGGTACTTCATCATACCATCCATTGCTGCTCATGTATGTTAGTTCCTTCTTCCCTCAAGGATCTTACACGGTCCCTGGTGAAACCAGACAGACTTAGAACTTCTTTTGTATCCTTGCTTTCCAATTTGCCTAGCACAAAGTAGGTGCAAACTCTGTTGACTGAACCGAAAGGCCAGAAGTTTGGGGCACACAGAATAGATTTTCTCTGGTTCCACAGACCATAAATTTAGATTTGCAAGGGGCCTCCGGAGCCACATAAGCCAACCTCCTCATTTTACAGTCCGGGATATTGGAGCCCAGAGAGGTCAAGTGATTTATCCATGGTACTCCACAGGTATTAAGTGGGAAAGCTAGGATTTGAAACCTGATGCCCTTATTCCAAATGCAGGGCTCTTTGCAATGTACCACACCATTTCCTTACCCAGTAGCTCAAAGCCACTCAGCACAGTGCTTAGCACAATTTCTGGCACAGGTATAGGAGCTTAATCAATGCTTATTGACTGGCTGCATCCAGCCACTGTTCACACAGAGCTCAGTCTTTACATCAGAGGCCTGGTCTCTTCTTGCAGAAGGTAACGGAACATGAAGCCTGCTTATAGCATCCTGGATCTTTAAGGCCATCTGGAGAGACCCAGGGCAGAATGCCTCTTGCTGCACTATCCTGAGAATCCCCTCCCCCTACTTTTTCAAGGTGTTTTAAGATGGCTGCTCTGGATAAAGCAACCTAGGTCATCTTCTGGATAATTAGTGAGTGCTAAATACTCTGCAGTCAGGAGGGCAGAGATGCCAGGAGGTTCAGAGACTTGCCTGAGACTCCTTGAGTATTCAGCAGCAGAGGCAGGAAGGAAATCCATCACTGGAGGCTATAGTAGTGACACTCCCTGCTTTGGTCTAGATGTGTGGCACAAACTTTGCCCATAAGATGTTCAAAATAAAATGTCCAAAAAAAAGATCTCTTACCCTTTTCAAAATACCACAGTGGCAAAACAAACAAACAAACAAACAAACAAACAAACAAACAAACAAACAAACAAACAAACAAACAAACAAACAACAAACCCATTCCTCCAAATCAGTTTTCAGTTCTTAAGGTGGGGGAGCACCTTGGGTGGAACATCTAGGAGAGAGGAGGAAAGGAGGAAGCTGGCAGTAGAAATTATCTTTCTTCTCCTGACTCTTACAAATTTTTTTTATTACCTTCTGCCCTTTCCCTAGGTAAGCCAAACGCCTTTGGGAAATTTACTCTCCATGGAAGGAATTATTTTTTTAAAGTTTGGACCTAGGATTTCATCAGCTTAAAGAATTCCCAGTGTGGAAACTCCCTCTACTTCTGTAGAGTGCCAACTATTTTTGTAACTTATTATGTCAGTCAATAAGTTGACAGTGGCTTTGAGAATAAATGACTTGCCTAGAGTGACATAATTACTATATATCAGAGGCAGAACTCCATGCTGACCTTCAACTACTGTCCCATTTTCAAGGGATTGTTACAATTATAATCATATATATAGAAAGTTTTATGCATATATAATTATATCCATATATATTTTTGAATGGTCTACTATGACAGAAGGAACTTGGGTATTCCTTTGTATTTAGAAAGAGATCTTAGGATGTACCAAAATTTTCTGGGAGGTAAGATTTCATCCCAGATGTTTGACCCTATCTGAATACCACTATAAGCCAACACTCATCATCACTTATTAAAATGTAAAGAACAAACAGTTTTCTTTGTTGCCTTCCCTTCATCTCTATACTGCTGAATTCTCCTCCCTGGGCCAGAAACATTGTGATATAGTTGCTGGCAAAATGGGACATCAGGTACATATCATAAAGGCCTTGAATTACTGTGTCAAATGCCCTGCAGAATTCTGGGGAAAACAAATAAGCTATTTGTCACCCTCCCTCCAACTAATAAAAGGCGTCCAATCTCCCTGTACACATTATCAAGACGGATGGGCAAGATGGATCATTTCCTGTATGTACCAATCAAATCAAAAGTATTTCCCTTTCCACTCACTGCTCACAGCACAAGAGTAATGGCAACTTTCAAAGCCCAACCATGGAAGGAAGTGTGTGTTTGCCCTAGCCTGATTGCTGGTCATTCCAGTGACCATTTTACACCATATCTGCTCAATTTCTAGCCTCTACCATAGTGCATGCCAGAGCCAAATTCCCCATTCATCTTCTCTCCATGTCCCTGAGACTTTATCCAGACTTAAGTTCTGCTTCTCCTCCACGTAGATCTTTGCTCCACTTGGGCTGGTCTTATCACTGTGCCTTCTTCCTACTCGTACTTACTTTGATATCTTTCATAGAGTAATGGGATTTAGAGTTGAAAGAAACATTCGAAGTCATCTGGTCCAACTCCCTAATTTACAGAGAGGGAAACTGATGCCCAGAAAGGGAAAGTAACTTGTTAAAAGTTGCACAGATGTGAACCCAGATGTTTTCTTTTTTCTTTTTTTATTTCTTTTACAGTTTTTAAAAATTTAATTTATTAATTTATAACATTTATCCATGGTTATAGGATTCATGTTCTATTCCTCCCCTCTTCCCACCCCCTCCCATAGCCCACACACACACACACACAATTCCACTGGGTTTTACATATGTCATTGAACAAGACCAATTTCCATATTGTTGATATTTGCATTAAGGTGTTCATTTTGAGTCAATATCCCTTATTATATCTCCATCCACCCATGTGATCAGGCAGTTGTTTTTCTTCTGTGTTTCTACTCCCACTGTTCTTCCTTTGAATGTGAATAGTGTTCTTTCTCATTATTCCCTCAGAGTTGTCCTGGATCATTGCATTGTTGCTAGTAGAGAAGTCCATTATATTCTATTGTGCCATAGTGAATCCATCTCTGTATACAATGTTCTCCTGGTTCTGCTCCTTTCACTCTGCATCAATTCCTGGAGGTCTTTCCAGTTCACATGGAATTCCTCCAGTTCTTTATTCTTTTGAGCACAATAGTATTCCATCACCAACAGATACCACAATTTGTTTAGCCATTCCCCAATTGAAGGACATACCCTCGTTTTCCAGTTTTTTGCCACCACAAAGACTGTGGCTCTCAATATTTTTGAACCCAGATGTTTTGACTGGGTTCTATAACTTGGACGACATAGATCAAGTTCTATAACCTAGATGGCATAGACAAGTTCCACTATCTAGATGTCATAGACAAAGTTCTATAGCCTAAATGCCATAAGCCAAGTTCTATAGCCTAGATGGAATAGACCAAGTTCCACAGCTTGATCCCATAACCCACGTATGAATAGGAACAGAGTGAACTCAAGGTCCTAATGCAAAAAAGCAAGTACTTATGAATGGAATATGTCTCTGGAAAGGTATAGCTTATTCAAAATGATCAGAATAATGAGAGGCAGCACGGCATGTAGATAGAGAGCTGGCCTTGAAAAGAGAATAGACTTGGGTTCAAGTTCTCCCTCTGACACACCCTGGTCAAGTCATTTAATCTTTCAATGTTCTAGGAGACTAAATAGCAGTCTAAGACTCTAAGTTATAGAGAAGATACCTGCTTGCATTGGTTGAGGGAATTTCCTCACCTGGGAATTCCCTATACTAATGAAATCCCAGGTTCAATCCATTTCTTATGCAGAAGAGTTAAAAGAGGGTAATGGGGTAGGATTCTACATTAAAAGATATATGCATGAGAAACACTAAAAAAATAATGTGAGGAACATGGTGCAAAGCATTTGGGTGGATATTGAGCAAAAAAACCCAAAACAAAACAGAAATGTTATTGTCATAAGAAGATACTATACACCATATGGAGAAAAGGAAAAATTGGAAGAATTTGAGAAACCTGGGATGGAGGTATGATAACGTAGGGCTGGGCACTTCAACTATCCTTATTGACATCAGCTTGAACTCTGTTTGCCAGAAAGAAGAACAGTTTAGAAATTCATGACTAACCCTAATGATTTCATGCTTTCAAAGGTAGAGAAATTAACAAAGGGAATTGTTATTCTTCTTTTTTCAATTTTTATTGATATCTTTTGTTTTTACATCACCTACATTTCTCAACATATTCCTTCCCAAGGAGTCAATTATGCAATAAATAACCAAAAAGAAAGAGAAAAAAGCATTTCAGCAAAATTAATCAACTCTATTCAAATTTGACTGTTTCGATACCCATGGTCTCTTGTTTCTGCAAAGTGAGGAGTGAGGTACATCTTCTCAGCTCTTCTCTAGGGCCCACCTTAGTCACTATAACTACATAGAGTTCATTGAGGCATTGCTATTATTCTTTCTGCTAACATGGTTGTAGCCATAGTTACATTATCATCCACATTTTACTTAATTTATCCATATATTAGTTGCTATGTCTGAGAAACTGCCATTCTGCACCTGATTCTGACCATCCAGAGAGAAATGATTGCTGAAAGAGAAGTGGGAGGAGCCTGAGGGACAAGTGGACATTCCTTAAAGGAGTTCATGATAAAGGAGAGGTAAATTAGGCATAGTCTAATGTGCAACTTGGATTTTAGGTGTATTTCAAAAGCTTTAGCGAAAGGATGAAAGGTAGGGTGGCACGGTGGATAGAAAGCCTACTTTAGAGCCAGGAAAAACCCCAAATAAATCCTACATTTATTAAGTCCTTAATTATGTGCTAAGCCCAGGGAATACAAATACAGGCAGAAACAGAATGAGTAGGATTGAATGGTATAATTTTCTTTTGGGAAAGTTGACTTAAGGAGTAGGGGAAGTTCTCAAGAAACAAATCCTGAAGGATACAAACAGAAAAGATTCCAATGAAAAGGGGGAGTTGCATAAAGAAATCAATGTGACTGCAGTGGTTGCTTATTGATCAACTCAAATTTTAGTAAGACATATATAGAAGATGGAAGTAAAGGCAGGTTAACTAAGGATGAATATAAAAGAAAAGCACAGTCTTGTCAGAATAGTGAGAGGATGACCAATAACCCTTAGGATGAAATGAGGTCAGCAGTGAATGTAAAGTTCAATAGAGAAGCTTTTTAAAAAAATAATATTTATTTTTTGGAGAAGTTATCATGGTTACATGATCCATGTTCTTACTTTCCCCTTCACCACCTGACCTCTTCACGCCCCCCCCCCCATGGCCAATGCCCATTTCCACTGGTTTTAACATATGTCATTGGTCAAGACTTATTTCCAAATTGTTGATAGTTGCATTGGTGTGGTAGTTTTAAATCTACATCCCCAATCTTGTCCACCTCAACCCATGTGTTCAAGCAGTTGCTTTTCTTCTGTGTTTCCACTCCTGTAGTTCTTCCTCCAAATGTGGGTAGCGTTCTTTTCCATAAATCCCTCAGAATTGTTATGGATCATTGCATTGCTGCTAGTACAGAAGTCTATTCTATTACATTCTATTTTACTTCAGTGTATTGGACTCTGTGTACAATGTTCTTCTGGCTCTGCTCTTTTCACTCTGCATCAATTCCTGGAGGTCTTTCCAGTTCACATGGAATTCTTCCAGTTCATTATTCCTTTGAGCACAATAGTATTCCATCACCAGCATATACCACAATTTGTTCAGCCATTCCCCAATTGAAGGACATACCCTCGTTTTCCAAGTTTTTGCTACCATAAAAAGCGTGGCTATAAATATTTTCGTATAAGTCTGTGTATTTATGATCTCTTTGGGGTACAAACCCAACAATGGTATGGCTGGATCAAAGGGCAGGCAATCTTTTATAGCCCTTTAAGTATAGTTCCAAATTTCCAGCCAGAATGGTTGGATTAGTTCACAACTCTACCAGCAATGCAGTAATGTCCCAATTTGGCCACATCCCCTCCAACATTCATTACTCTCCCCTACTATCATTTTAGCCAATCTTCTAGGTGTGAGGTGATACCTCAGCATTGTTTTGATTTGCATTTCTCTAATTATTAGAGATTTAGAACACTTTCTCATGTGCTTATTGATAGTTTTGATTTCTTTATCTGAAAATTGTCTATTCATGTCCCTTGCCCATTTATCAATTGGGGAATGGCTTGATTTTTTTATTCAATTGATTTAACTCCTTGTATATTTGAGTAATTAGACCCCTGTCAGAGTTTTTTGTTATACGGATTTTTTCCCAATTTGTTGTTTCCCTTCTGATTTTGGTTACATTGTTTTTGTTTGTACAAAACCTTTTTAATTTAATGTAATCAAAATCATTTATTTTACATTTTGTAATTTTCTCTAACTCTTTCTTGGTTTTAAAATTTCCCCTTTCCCATAGATCTGACAGGTATATTATTCTATGTTCACCCAATTTTCTTATAGTTTCCTTCTTTATATTCAAGTCATTCACCCATTCTGAATTTATCTTAGTGTAGGGTGTGAGATGTTGATCTAAACGTAATCTCTCCCATATTGTTTTCCAATTTTCCCAGCAGTTTTTGTTAAATAGTGGATTTTTGTCCCAAAAGTTGGGCTCTTTGGGTTTATCATAGACTGTCTTTCTGACATTACTTACCCCAAGTCCATTCCACTGATCCTCCCTTCTGTCTCTTAGCCAGTACCATATTGTTTTGATGACTGCTGCTTAAAGAGAGGCTTTTAAAAAAAGCTACATGGCATGCCACATGAGGGATATTATAGATGAGGAAGATCCCTGCTTGAGTAGTATGAAATAATGAGAGCTGATGATGTTGAGAAGGCTGAACTTCTCTTAAAATGATCTTTGAAATGAACGAATGAATGAAAAAAACTTTATTTATTAAGTACCCTCTTTGTACCAAGAATTGTATTAGACACTAGAGGTGCAAATACAAGAATGAAGTCTCTGTCCTTAAGAAACTTATAATCTAATGGGGAACATCATATTTGGAGAGTGGTGGACAGGAAAGAGAGTTGTAGTCTCATATTAGATTGTGAGCTCCTTTAGGGAAGGGACTGTTTTATTTTTTGACCTTTTTTATGTCCCTGGCACTTAGTGAGTTACTAGCACTAGTATATACTCACTAAATGTTTACTGATTTGTTGATCTAGGGGATTATAGAGATGGCAAATAGTAGGATAGTTGACTATTTTGCCCTTTCCAGAAACAATGGTAATATTAATTAGATAATAGTTTCTAGAATAAAACATAAAAAATAGGATGTAGGTGAGATAGAGGGAGCTATGCATGCTTCAGAGGGATACATGGAAAGTTAACTTGGAGAGATGGCTAAATGAGATGGGAAGCAGAGTAAAGCACTGGCTTATTATAGTGGGTTAGGTAAATTGACAGTTACTCAACAGTCAAGACAACTGAATGGATTGACTTCCCCAGGGAGCAGGAGTAGGGCACGGTTTCTGAGGCTTTGGTTCTGGAGAATATTCATTTAAATGGGGAGAAGGGGTCTAGGAACTGAATACATGCCAAGACTGAGAAGGAGGACGAAAGTGTTAAATTTGGGCTCAAAACTGAAAATGAGTAAGAAAGCACCAAAGTGACCTCAATGACTTTAAATCATTAAGCCTAGAAGAAGCATCTCTCAGGATACTGAAAGCACTGACATAAATAATTTCCAAGTTGGCATTGGTGATTTTTGAAAGAGTTTGTTAGTTGAAAAGGGTGCCACAGAACTGGGGAAGGGCAGATATCCTGTTTTTCAAAAGAGGAAAATGAATCTCTAAATTATAAGCTTTAGAAGACAACTACTTTACCTGATAAAATTTTAGAATACAGTACTGAAATGATAGCCTCAGTTTTTGGAAAGGTAAGCAATGATTACTAGAAATTAATATAGCTTCATCAAGAAAAGATCATGCGAGATTAACCTCATTTTAGTTTTTAATGGGGTAACCAGATTGGAAAATAAAGAAAATGCTGAAGATCCAGAATATCTGGACTTTGCAAACAACTTGACAGTCGCAGGATTCTGACACATACTAGCTGAATGATCTTGGGCAAATTACTTAACCACTACATCTTCCAGGCAATTCTCCTAGACTTTAAGTTGCAGAGAAGATGTCAATCTGCAACAGTATAAGGGAATTTCCTTACCATGTAGTTCTCCATTCCACTTAGTTCACAGGTCCAGTCTCTGTCCCAGTTTCTGTCCTCATGCCATTATGAATGTCAATTGTTGTTATCTGTGTACCATATGGAGTTGTATGGATTAGGCTTTTAATAGTGCACCTCAACATTAAACCATTTTTGAGAACCTACTCCAAAATGTGAATATTTGTTGTTTTTATTTGGTCATTTTCAGACATGTGTAACTCTTTGTGACCCTATTTGAGGTTTTCTTGGCAAAGATACTGGAGTGATTTTCCATTTCCTTCTCTAGCTCATTTTACAGATGAGGATTTGGAGGCAAACGAGGTTAAGTAACTTACCCAGGATCACACATCTTGTAAGGTGGATTTGAAGCCAGGTCTTCCTGACCTCAGACCCTTGCTCTAGCCACTGAGGCACCCAGCTACCCCACTAGATATACGTGTGTGTGTTTATATATCCCTATAAAAAATAAATATACATACGCCCTTGATTTCTCAGCATACACACACACACACACACACACACACACACACACACACACACACATGTATATATATATACATGCATCCTTGATTTTCCAGAGAGCCCTTTTATGGAGGCAAGAGATTTAAGCAGATGCCCAATTTTCACTAGTGAGTGAAGTCTTTAAACTTTGCTTTCTGGGACTGAATTTTAGGAGGCTTCTGGGAGAGAGAAACCCAAAGTGATAGGATACCTATCTTCAAGTATTTGAAGGGTGATCATATGGAAAAGATATCAGACTTATTGTACTTGGTCCCAGAGGAAAGAAGTGGCAGCAGTGGCTAGAAATTGCAGTGAGACAGATTTAGGTTTGATGCAAGGAAAAATTTCTTATTCACTAAAGCTGTGCAAAAAAGTGAAATGAACTACCTTGGGAGACAGTGGATTCCCCTTCACTGGAAGATGTCTTCAGGAAGATGCTGGGAGACCATGAGCCAGTGACATGGAGGAGACCTATGGCCAAGTCTATGTTGGACCAGTGGGTCTGTGATGTTACTTCTAATTCTGTGACACCAAATCTAGTATTCTTTCAAGTAGACTATTCTGTCTTTTTTCTATTTCATTTGAAAGATGTAATAAGGAACTTCTGGGACAAAATGGAGGACATTTTGAGTGACAGGAATGTTGGTTAAAGACTTTGGATGTGCCCAGGTGGCATGAGCCAGGGCCAAAACACAGTTGGAACCACCCCTATTAAATACCCTTGGACTACAGCACACTGGGGCTCAGATTTGAGAATCCTGGGAGAAGGGTGGTTGAAGGGAGGGCAGGCCTTAGACCTGCAATCCAGCATCCATACCTGAGTGCCATAGGAAGTTATTCTACTTGCTACTGATAGAGCTGAGAGAGAACAACATCACAGCTATTAAGAAGAACACCATTAGCCTTCCTTATCCTTTGGTTTGTACTGCAGTCCAGTCAAGCCTGGGATTGAGAGGGAGAGAAGACTCTCCAGCCTATTATTAACTCATCTTCTACAGATTTACATTATCTTAATTCAATTAGATTAGCTTAGCATTCCCCAAATCTCTATCCTTATTTCCTTGTTCCTAACCCTTAAACAACAGGATTTATTTAACATTAAACCATTTTTGAGAACCTACTCCAAAATGTGAATATTTGTTGCTTTTATTTGGTCATTTTCAGTCATGTGCAACTCTTCGCGACCCTATTTGAGGTTTTAAATAAATCCAGTTGTAGTTTAATCCAAAGAAGATTGGTATTCCTTTCCTGATCAGTAAATATCTACAGCTGTAGGGAAAGGGATTTATTCAAATTGCAGTCAGAAAATTGCATTATCCATTTAGCACATCAACACCAGCCCAATCTGACCTTTTATCATCAAATCCAACTGTAAGCCAAGGGGCTAGAAGAGTTGTTGAACACACATACAACTCCCACTAGAATTCTTAGTTTGGGCACTATTATAGAGACATAGGCTTGGCTAAGCTGAACTTCATAAATCCTGGGGTTACCAGCACATTGGGTAGCCACCCAGGCAAACACATCTCTCACTTAGCCTAGATCCATCTGTCATTTGAGGATCCAGAGCCAGCTTGGCAGACTCAGCTAACAGAACCTGTCAGGCCCAAGTGAGGTTTAGCAGCCCTTCTTACTACCAACCTGCCTCCTATTTATGCACAACAAAGACTCCTCTCCTCTTTCACTATTCCCTCTTCCGGTTTTCTACCTTTCAACACACCCATCCCCTCTTTTGTAAAGTTAAATTTTGTTGTTTTTCAGTCAATAAGCATTTCCCCCTTTACCCTCCACTGAAAAAAGGAAAAAGAAAACTCTTTTACCAAATATTCAAAATTAAGTAAAACAAATCCCTGAATTGGTGAGGCCCCTGAACTTGTGTCTCATTCTGAATATTCAATTCATTACCTCCCTATCTGAGATGAGCCGCATTCCTTATCACTGAAATCCTGGAATCATGGTTGATTGTTATGTTGATCAGGGTTCTTAAGTATTTCAAAATTGTTGGTTTTTACAAAGTCGTTGTTGTACTATAAATTGTTCTCTTGGTTCTGTCATTTCACTCTGAATTTGTTCATATTATAAATCTTCCTAAATTTTTCTGAAACTGTCCCCTTTCTTCTTTCTTACAGAATATTTAGAGAGTGCCCTTTGACTCAAGAATGGCTAAACAAATTATACAATGTGTGAAATGCATGGAATGCTATTGTGTTCTTCATTCCCTTTTCAGAACCCTTTTTCATGTCCCACCTGAAAAATCATCCCTCCACTTCTCTGTCAGTTCACATCCTTCCCACTCATCAAAACCTACTCAAGCCTTCCCTTTTCCCTGAGTCCTTCCTCTCTCACCATTCTACAACACTTACTGGCTTTAAATCTAGTGTTACATTGTTTGATTTAAACTGTTCTCTTGTAGTTTCATGTCTGTCAGTCTAGTTTCCCCATTTAAAAGGTTTTGTTTGTTCCCTAAGCACGTTCTTGGGCCTTTTCATTCATTTATCCCTTTGGCTTTGTATTATGGTTTATTGTATAAAATCTTCATCTTCTCCACTGGCCTATAAGCTCTTAGAGGTCAGGGATCATGTTATCTTTGTACCCCCTACGGCACCTAACATGTGGCCTTTTTTTCTTATAGCATATTTAGAGAGATGCCCAGAGCCTGCACTTAATAAATGTTTGTTGAGTTGCCCATTTGCCCAATGATATGCCTCACTGACCTGTGGCTGGACATATCACAAAAGGCTTGTTTTCATGTTCTGACAAAACCTCAAGGAATGAGTTTTATACTTACTTTCCAAAAGGAAACCTTCCATGATTCTCCTTCCCCCCCCCCCCCCCCAAGTGCTAGTGCCCTTTCTCTAAATCTATTTCATGTTTAGCTTCTTTGCATCTTTTTTCATTTAGTCATTTTATATCTATACTGTATATTTAAAATATTTACATATTTTTAAACATCTAATTTCCTCATTAGTCAGTTCTTTGAGACTAGGGATGGTTCCACTCATTGTGCTTATATCTTTAAGGTCTAGCACAATGTCTGGCACATGGTAGATGCTTGTTCTTGTTGTAGCATATTCGTTGATTACATGGTTAATATAAAAAAGTTTTGCATGATTTTACATGTATAATTGATACCGTATTGCTTGCCTTCTTGTTGGGTAGGGGAGGGGCAGGGAGAGAATTTGTAACTCAAAAATGTAAACGCTGGGAAATACTCAGTGAAATAAAAATATTTAAAAATATAAAAAAATACTTTCTGATTGATTAAAAATACTTTCCTGGGTAATACTGCAGCCTACAGTTTGCCTCATCTCAAGGCTCAACTGATGTTTCATGTACCTGTTTTATATACTCCTATTCTCCCAGGTCCCAAGTGTCAAGGCTGGGGAAGGCCAAATTAGGACCAGAGCCCTTTGCTGGGCTGCCATTTTATGATCTGAATGCTATTTCATTCACTCAGCTTGGGAAGGAAAGAAGGGTAGAAGGAAGGGAGGAAACAAAAGGAAGAAAGAAGGCAAAGAGAGAAGGAAGAAAGAAAAGAGGAAGAAAAAATTTATTAAGCATTTACCATGAGAGAGAGCTAGAGAGGGAGGGAGAGACAGACACTGACAGACAGACAAGTAGTCAGGCAGGAGAAGAGACAGAGAGAGAAAGGAAAGAAATAAGGGAGGAAGAAAGGGTAGGAAGAGAAAGAAGGAGGGAAGAATGAAATAAACATTAAGCACCTATTGTGTACCAGGCCCTGGACTAGATGGTTTATAAATATCTTATTTAATTCTCATAAGAACCCTGAGATTCTAAAAATTTGACTGATTGGAATTTTACAACATTTTGAGTACAAGCAGAACCATTAGGATCTTTGTCATTAGACTACTGAGTAATTTCAGCTCTATTAGGCTGAATCACTGCAGCACCAGAATCTTCTCTATCAAGGAAACAAGAAAGAATAGAGCAGGATGACGAAGCACAAAGTGAGGCTGTGAGGGCCAGCCAGAGGAGAAGCTGTGAGGTAGCAGTGTTGGTCATTCCTACTTCCTTTGGTGCCCTTCCCAAACTTACAGTATAGAGCACAACTCAAAGCCAGGAGACCCATTGCCAGCTTTATACAATGAAAGAAGGGAATCTGGAACAAAGGTTTGAGGTGGAGAGTGAGAGTTTAGGATAACTCTTCCCAAAGGGCTTTGATCCTGTTCCTTGCCTCTCTTTCATTTTTATAGGATACTAAAGGAGCTTTTTATTTTCTAGTCCTGAGTCAGATAGTTGTCTGAGACAGAGGATGGGGATTCAACCCCAGAAATGGTTCAAAAGACATTAAATACCTATTAACTGACTGGCTATTTTGTGTTCCCAAAGAAGCAAAAATCTCCTTCTAGTGACAAAACCTCCTTACAGTTTATAGAACTCTAAATTGACTCTAGCTTGAAGGGACCTCAGAAGTCATATAATCTAAACTCTACATTTTGCAGTGAAAAAACTGAGGCTAATTGAGTTTAAGTGACTTGGCTAAGGTCATACAGCATTAGTGGCAGGATATGAATGTAAGTCCTTTGGCTCCAGAGATGGTAGGTACTCTTTTCATGCCACCACAGTTAGGTCTATGAGAACTGGTTAGACTCTCATAAGGAGAAAAAGCAATTGAGAATTTTCCTTTTTATGATATGAGGGGTGTGAAGACCCTAACTAAAAGAGCTTCTAGATTCTAAACTAAAAAAGAGGAGCAGAGACCATCCTTCTCTTGAGGAAGGGATAGCACCTCACTTAGTGGTCCAGCTGAACTAAAAGCAGAGAGGAAACTATACAACTACATTCCAGTGGTGCTATGCTCAGCAGTGACTGGGAGACCAGCCAGCAGCCAGCTGTGCTACATCACACAGAGATGACATGTTTTTTCAGCAACTATGTGTCTCAGGTGACTAAGTGGGGAGCAGGACTACTGTGGTGGCATCATGAGAAGATATTAGCATTGAGGCATGAGTTGACCCTTCCACTCATGTATGCATCCTCATATATCTTTCTTTTATATGAGCCCTTTTACATGTGAACGCTGCTCATACATCTTCCCTATATTTTGTACCCTTCCACTTTTGTTT
Organism: Gracilinanus agilis; assembly: GCF_016433145.1. NCBI lineage: Eukaryota > Metazoa > Chordata > Mammalia > Didelphimorphia > Didelphidae > Gracilinanus > Gracilinanus agilis. The sequence goes on from NC_058131.1 coordinate 274,509,394, forward strand.
CCAAGATGTGTTGATTCTGCTCACTGATGGTGTTTGTGGGGGGAGGGCAAGCCCCTAGATTTTGAGGGGAAATATCTTCATTGTTGTTATTGTTCAGTTGTCTCAGTTGTGTCTGACTCTTTGTGACCCCATTTGAATTTTTTTTATAGACAAGATACTGGAGTGGTTTGTCATTTTCTTCTCCAGCTCATTTTATAGATGAGAAAACTGACAGAATGAAGTGACTTTCCAAGAGTCAGACAGATAGTAAGTGGCTGAGGTCAAATTTGAACTTGGGTTTCTGAATTCCTTCTACATGTGAACCTGTATTGGTGCTCTTCCACAATTGTTCCCTAGATGTATTGATTCTGCACACTGATTGTATGTTTATTTGTGGGAAAGTGTGCCTCTAGCTTATGGAAGGGAGGAGATATCTACTTTTCTTATTTGATTAAGTGCTTTTGCTTTGAATGAATTGTGTCCCATAGGTATTTGAGGAGAATAAACATATTGATAGAAGACTTGTGATCTAAGGTTTGAGTTGATATCTAGAAGAAAGAAAAGGGAAAGGAATAAGTATTTATATAACACCTAATATGCTCCAGACTCTGTGCTAAATTCATTTGCCTATATTAACTTCTTTGGTCCTTATAACAACCCTGTGAGGTTGTTGTTGTTATTATTATTGTTCCCATTTTACAGTTGCAGAAACAGAAAGAAATAGAGGCTAAGTGATTTGTCCAAGGACACAGCTAGTAAGTATCTGAGGGTAAATTGGAAAGTTTGCATAACTCCAGGCTTGGTGCTTTATCCAATATGCTACTAGCTACCCACAGAGCACTTGAACCTGGAAGCCTTTTATGAGCTGGTGGGAAGTGGCCCATGTACTATGTGTAAAATAATTGTAGCCACGTGTATAATAATCTTTGCCCCTGGGTCAAATTTGCTCTCTCCCCCTGGCACTCCTGTCCTTCTATAGGCATTTGAATAAGCTGTCTTATAGCAAACACACACAGAAGAGTAGAAACACTATTCTTAACTTTAGGATTCAGTGAGTTATACCATATAGGGGATTGGGGTGGGAGGAGGCAAATGGAAACTTCCTTTAGCTTTAGTCTCAGAGAAGAAATAAGGTGGATTTCCTTTTTGCCAAGGTTAACTCCTCCATTTGTATCTTCCAATCAATCAAAATGAAGCGGTAGAATTGACAACTAGGTGGCATAGTGGGAAGAGTGCTGAAATTGAGAGTCAGGAAGACTTGATGAGTTCAAATTCTTCCTCAGTCACTTACTAGCGGTGTAACCCCAGGGAAGTTACTTAACCATCTACGCCTTAGTTCTTCATTTGTAAAAATGAGAAGGTTGAACTTGATCACCTGCAAGGTAGTTCCTAGGTCTAAATCTATGGCCCAATGATGCCATAAGGGCAGTTAGGCAGCTCAGTAGATGAAGCCCTGGAGTCAAGAAATCAGAAAAACCTGAGTTCAAATTTGGCTTTAGACACTTACTGGCTGTGTGAGCCTGGAAAAGTCATTTAACCCTGTTTACCTAAGTTTCTTCATCTGTAAAATGAGCTGGAGAAGGAAATGGTAAAGCTCCAGTATCTTTGGATCACGAAGAGTTGGATACAACTGAAATGATTCAATGACAACAACGATGCTGTAACTCCAAGGAAATGACTTCCTAAGGGCTACTAGGCAGCAGCAGATGGGCTTTGAACCCAGATCCAGATCTCATATTCCTCCTACGATCATTTTTCCTTTTTGTCTGACGGGAGGCCAGATCTGTTCACACAGCTAAAGTAGGAAACTGAAGCAATTAAGCAGATAATTCATTCTAAAATATCTCCAGAATAAGTGTGATCGATTCTTCACTTCATTTTTCCTATGTAGTTGTAGCCTCAAAGATACCCTCTAGTAGGTATAGAAACTGGAACAAATGAAGCTTGTCTTTGGCAGTGGCTGTGGTGAGAACGAAAAACTCCCCTCTTTTCTCCTTGCAGGCACCGATTCCTGGATGCTGAAAGGCTTATTAAAATTCTGCTTTCGCACACACTAGTTTCACCCTCCCTTCTCTCTCCAGGGCCTGCTGTGTCTCTGACGTAAGGCCTTTGCACAGAGGGGAGATGCCAACCAGCCCTGTGAGAGTGGGCCATTAGTTTGTGCCTAGGATGACTGCCCCCAGATGTTTGCCTGTGAGTCTTAGGCAGAGATTCCAGGCCTGGAAAGTGTTTGGATGAGAGAGCAGCTCCTGGCTTCTATCTTGCTCACTTCTAAGACTTCTGGGCTTGGCAGAGAGGACATGACTGAGGGGCCTCTGGGTTCCTTCTTAATACTGAAGGGAAGTCACCCATTATAATAAGCACTAGTAATTGCTGTTTTGAATTCTACATATAATATAAAGAGATCTTGGCTCTTTGAGCCCATCCGGCAAACTCAGCAGTACATCTTTATTGCTGCTGAATTTTCATGTTCGACTGGGCTAGATTTTTAATTACTAAGTCGTACGCCCTCATTTAGCAAAATAATCAATCCAGAACAATAGAATCATAGATTTCTAGCACTAAGGAACCTGAGACATTATCTAGTGGAGGAAACTGGGGCTTTAAGAGGACCAAATGATTTCTCCAAGGTCACACAGGCAGTAGGTAGCAGAGTCTCTACCATACTAGGATACAGGCAGCTTTCCAACTACTCCTCCCTTCTTCTAAGTTTCAGGCTTTGACTTGGGGCTGCTGGAAGATGGAAATATGACCCTTTCCCCCATTTTCTTCCTCCCCATACACCCTCAGAAATCCTCAGAAGAGGAGGGCCAGGTACAAATAAGTGAATGCCAACCCTTCCCAGCCACAAGGCTTGCTTTCTGTTGCTTCATTTCAATGAGGAAAAGGGATCCAATCCATAATTCCACTCTACCTCCCCCATGCTTCATGCTACTTGGTAAACTTTAGGCATCTGGTTAAATACATAAAGGAAGAAAGTCCTTTTTGCCCTCGGCTCCATCTCTGCTCTTCTGCTTTTAAAATTCTTCTTGCAATTCTCATGGGTTTCAACTGCTGTGTTTATGACTCATTTGTACTCAAAAATAACTCACGTCAAACTAAACATTCATGTCTAAGAAGCTTCTTTCCTGACAACCTTGCCCAGCTTCTTTCAGTCTCTCTTTTTGAGTGGCTCTTTCTTAGATGCCAGTTTAGGATGTGCCAGTTTGACACACATACTAATAGCCTACTCTCCTCAAGCATCTTAAGGCTTGCAAATCATTTAACATATAGCATTTTATTTGATTCCCCCCAACAACATGGTGAGATAAAAGACCATGGGAATTATCAGTCCCATTTTGTAGATGAGGAAGTTGAGGATTGGTGCACTTAAATGACCTGCTCAAGATCACCATGCCCAAAGCTCTCTGTGGGTCAGCACAAAACCATAAACCCTTACTGATGTGCTTACTTTTTGTGAACAGGACATATTAGTTCAAATAAGAGGCATTTACTCAAGCAGCATAGTAATTCATGTGAAAGGAAGAGATTACCTCATGATGACAAGAGGTGCTTTCTCCTATTGATTACTATGCCAACAATCAATCCACGAATCAATAAGCATTAATTAAATGCCTACTATATGCCAGAGAGAGAGAGAGAGAGAGAGAAAGAGATAAGAGAGAGATAGAGAGAAAGAAAGACAGAGAGAGACAGAGAGACAGAGAGAGACAGAGACAGAAGCAGAGACAGAGAGACAGAGAACTTGTGTGACCAAGGACCATGGAGAGGGCACACATATAAAGGACACATGTGACCAGGGACTATACATGAAGAGTAACCCTGCAAGGAGCAAATGCCAATTTCACCATTACTTATGGAAGCATTTACTCAGCTAGCACAGCAATTAGTGTGAAAGGAAGAGATTACCTCATTCCTACTATAGGTAGACTCAGCAATAGATTACTATGCCACCAATCCATGAATCAATAAACATTAAATACCTTCTATGTACTGAGATCTACTACTTTTGCTTTGTTAAAGAAAAGTCAAAGTATCCCCAGGTTAAGATTAAGCTTTTTTCTTTTAAGACCCTGCACTGGGGGATGATTTCTTTCCTGACTTAGGGAAGAAATTTCTTACAACTTCTGTTCATCAACCCCTTAAGGAGACTTATCTCTCCCTCCCCCAACCAATTTCAGGAGAATGGTTCTGTCAAAAAAAATCCCAAAAGAGCTTTCTGGAAGCTACAAACTCATTCTACTCTCAAAATACCCTCCTGCTCAGCATGAAAGAGAGAGAGACACACAGACAGACAGACAGATAGACAGACAAAGACAGAGACAGAGAGGGGAAGAGGAAGAGGAAGAAGGAGAAGGCATAGAAAACAGGGTGAAAATAAGAGAGATAACCATTTAACAACTCTTCAGTGAGTATCTACTAATACATTCAAGGCCTTATGTGTAGGCAGTATTGAGCACACTTAGACGAGTAAGACATAGCAACTGCTGGATAGTAGGGCAGATCAAATATAAATGGAGGTTGCTCCATATTGCCTGCTTTACAGTATTAGTTAAGTGCCAAGTAAGTGGAGTGGAGAAGTATTTGTGGGCTAAGCGTGGGTAGAGGAAGAAGTCAGGACTTGATCTGGAAAAAGAAGTCTGAGCTGTGAGCTAAAATACTAGGCATCATCTCTCTGCATGTATGTACCACCTGGGAAGGTTTTCCCTAGAGCCAATCCTTGGCCCCAGTTGTAATTTTTCCAGTATGCTGGGAATCTCAGATTCTTAAGATGTTACTCATGATTGATATATCTGCTAATTATTTTTCTCACAAGGGCTCATCATTGGGGATAATGATTATTTTAAAATATTTACTTTGAGTATTATATTTATGTCAGGGCTCCTTTTATTTTTGACTCAGAGGATTGCAGATAATCACCCAAGGTAGGCATCAAACTTGAGGTACTGGACAGTGCTGAAGGAGAGCATTAGGTTCAAGGGGAGATGACAATTGGTCCTCATGGAAGATGGGATAACTGGGTCAGGAATAAGACAGAGTTTCCAGGTCCCCTGATTCTGTGGAGCAGATGTGTGTAGTGACCTTGGCCAATCCTGAACAAATCTATAAAATAGGTGTCTCTGGCTTTCATTATTGGAAAAGAGGACCAATAAACTCATAAGGTCATAATGTCATAGGAATTAGTCCTAGAAGAGTCTTTAGTGATCATATAGTCCAACTTCCCCATTTTACAGTTGGAGAAAATTAGACCCACAAACTGGCATAGGTAGTCACCACCTCAGTTCTATTCATTGGGAAGGCTATGAATCTGGGCTAGTCTCATGCTCTTTTTGGCAACTGGGGACTTCACCCCACTGAATGAAAGTGCTGGGGAAGAGCCAAGCTCTCTATGGTGCCCAGATAACTTTCTGTCTCCTAGCACCATCTCTCCCTAGGTAACTATGCCAACTTGCTATGTAGGGGATGTGATTAGTGTGAATTTATCCAATCAGAATCAACTCCAAGTTCCCATTCTATTGGAAACCCCATTTCCCCAACCCTGCTATTGTTGACCAAGCCCTAGTCACGCAACTCAGCATAATGGAGTTGACTCTCCCACAGGAACAGACAGGCATGCTTAGATATCATATATAATATTTCACTCTTGGCATAGAATCAATAAAGGCAATAAAACAATACATAATAAAACATCTACAGCACAGTTATGAACCTGCAGAATCTCTGAGACCCAGGAAATTTTCCAGACAGTGAATATGTGGAATACCCTGAACTCAGGAGTTCTGGGCAATACACAATTAACGGCTTAGCTCCTCCTGGAAGCAGGCAAAAGAGGGTAGACAGCAACTCTGTTCTCAAATGAGGCTTGACTCATGTCTACTTTAGGGCAGTTCTTTTGGGGGCTGGGGTAAGAAGGATAGGGAATCTTTATGTGAATTTAGTTGGGTTCTTCTCAGTGACTAGGGGGGTGGATTTGGTATCTCTTGCCCTATTGCCACTGGTATTTCATTACCTTTGGATCACAGATGGGCTCTGACCAGGAGAAAATCCTTATGTTGCCATTCCACCCTGGAATTTCGTTTGCTTTGATTGCAGCACCCCTTTCTGCTGTCTTGTCTTGTCCCTCTCCTTTTCATGCTTCCTTTCTTGCTTTCCATCTTCAGGAAAAACCCCTCTGCTCCATGCAACTTGATAGGGACAAGCATTGTGGAAGGGAGGCTCCATCTGTATTTTAAGTCTGAGGGCTCTCTTATCTTTCTCCTATCACCCTGGAGGCATATTCACCTATATCCTACCTACCTACCTACCACGTTGGCCTATGGGGAGAATGGGCTCAAACTTACCTCACTTATGATATAACATTGATCCAACCAAATTCATTTCCAGATACAGTCTCGGGGTCAAATGAACCCTCTTCTCAATAATTGCTGGTTTGGTTCTTGAAGGACACTTTTGAAGGTTATTCCTTTCTACTCAGAGCAGAAAATGCAGAGTTGGCTGTAAAACTCAGATTCTGGGAAGTGAGGATACTCTAAGGCTGTGTTGGCAAATATGGCATGTGTTCTGGAACATGCTGGAAGAGGCTGCTCCCTTTCCTCTCTCCACACTCAAGGACATTTCTCATATGACCCAGCCCTCTGGCCAGCAGCCCAATGGGAGCTCATATGTGGCATGAGGGTTGCAGTTTGAGCACTTGGTCTCTAAAAGGTTCTCCATCACTGCTTCAAGATGCTTGTGCTGAGCCTTGAAAAAAGCTAGAGATTTCAAGAAAAAGGTGAGGAGTGAAAGGTGCATCAGCAGAAGTTAAGAAGAAAGGATTGGCATCTTCAGTGGAGGGAGCAGCTAGTGATGCAGTTTTTTTGGAGGGTTGAATTTAGAAAGGGGGATGATGTGTAATCAGCTTGGAAAGATATGCTAAAGCCAAATTGTAAAGGGCTTTAAATGCCAAGTAGAGAATTCTGCTTTTTATCCTAGAGAGTCACTGAATCTGCTTAAGCAGGAGAGTGTTAAAGTTGGGTCTGTGCTTTAGGAAAATCAATTAGAAAGGTATGTGGAGGATAAATTGAAGAAGAGACAGAATAGATTGAAATCCCTTGGGAAGTTTATTGTAATAGTTCAGGCTAGAAGTGTTAGACTAGGTCCTAGGATGATTGTGATAGGAGTGGAAAGAAAGGGACAGATGTAAGAAGATATGGTAAGACTTGGCACTCAACTATATAGGAGTGAGGGAGAAGGAGTTGAAAAAGCATGAATTAAGCACTATGTGCTAGACACTCTACTAAGTCCTGGGAATATGAAAATAAAGGAAAGATAGTCACTGACTTCAAGGCGATTATAGTCTTTTTTTCCCCTTACCTTCTGTCTTAGAATAGATACTAAGTATGGATTTTAAGGCAGAAGAGTGATAAAGGCTAGGCAGTTGGGGTTAAGTGACTTGCCTAGGGTCACAAAGCTAGGAAGTACCTAAAGCCAGATTTGAACTGAGGTCCTCCCAACTCCAAGTCTGATGAGCTATCTACTGTATTGCCTAGCTGGCCCAAGAAACTTACATTTCAATAGCAGAAGACAAATATATTTTTGAGAGTTGTGTCTTGGGAGGGGTGTTTTCTTGTCTACTACTTAGTGGGTAAGTAGAATCATCAAGCAATTAATTCATTGACTTGTCTTTTCCAGGAATGGTAGTATTCATTTAAATATGACAACAGAACTAGGAGAGAGGCATTTGCAAAGAGGGTACAAGAAAGGCAACAAGGTGATTGTTGAGAAGCTATCAGGGAAATAATGTGGTGCATTGTTGGAGCAGCTGTCCTTGTACAGTGAAAAAAAAAAGATACATTCACTGGTCAAGACTGTGGGGGCCCCAGGATAGGAGCTCTGGAGCTGGAAGATTTAAGTTCTCTAGGACATGCCCTTTGGTTCTGGTGGCAAGGCAATGGCTAAGAACATGGTAGAGTAATACATAGAATGATTACTAGTTGTGAATCTGGGTGACCAGAATGATGAATCATTTGTCTCTGAGGAGTGTGCCATGGATCTGAATGTGAGGGATTGGAGAGGAAAGAGGTGAAGGATAAATAGAAAGGATCATTGGGGGTGATGGGGATGGAGATGCTTAGGAGAACAGCAGGGGAAGTAGGGTGATGCCACAGGTTGAGAAATGTGTTCCTCTTGGCCAGTCGCCAATTGCCCAAGTTGTTCAAAAGTAAATTCTAAGTTCTGTTGATTTAAGTGCTTAATAAAAGACACTTCAGGTGCACAAGAGTGACATTTTAAGGGAACTGTCTCCTAATAGGAAATGCTTAATGCTCCTCACCTGGGAATATTTCTTTTGAACTCCATGATTACCTCTTTTCTCCTTTCAGGCTTTCTTCCCTCCTTCCTGCTTTTAATCAGATCCCCCCAAGGAGAACAGGAGGATTAACGGATTGTTTGTGAAGAGCTTTGAGTCTTCTGAAGAGAGGCAGCTTCACACATATACGGCCTCCCCATCCTAATTACAATCACCCTGGATTGCTTTTCATTCAGCCCCATGCACCAATGTGCTGCATCATTGCAGGGATGGCTTTATGTATTAGATGTGCTCCTGGAAAAGTCATGTGTAAATTGAATACTTGTATACTGAATCACATTTCCCCATTGGCTTTTATTAGCATTTCAGAGAGTGGTTTCCCCAGGAAATTTTTTTTATCCCTACCACATAGTAAAAGTCATACTTCAGAAGCTTAACATTCACTTAATAGTAAAAAAAGAAAAAAAGAACAAATCTCAGGATGTATTCTGCCTTCATTCTTCATTATGGAGTCTATGTACATTTTGCTTCTACCACACAGTCTCAACAAAGAATTCTACAAAGGATCAATCAATCCTAATGATCTATGGTACCTACACATTAGAATGCACCATAGAGTTAATTTCCCTCTTACTTTGTGCTTACATAGGCTCCATGGGTTTCGAATGTTTAAATAGCCATGGAGTTTTGCCATAGCTCCAGGTGGGCATTCAGCAGAACTCCCAAAGAGAAAGAACTAGATGGGAATGTATTTTCCATCAACTCAGGCTAGGGACTAATTTCCACTTAATGGTAAAAGTATCACTGTATTTCCTTGCTTGGGGAGATTTATTTTGCCTGATCCCAGACACATCACGTCATTGCCTGGCCATCTCTAAGCCATGTAAAAGCCATGTGGCCTGCATGTACTCTGCCTTCCTCATGTTAACCCCAGGCTGTCATATTGCTCTCTGATGCATCTTCCTTTCTCTATTTATGTTGTCTTCCCTTCTTCATCAGGGACTCTCAATCTTTTTGGTGTCATGGACCCTTTGGACAATCAGGTGAAACCCATGGCCCCTTCTTAGAATGATGTTTTGAAGTGCATTGATACATAGGATTACAAAGGAAGCCAATTACAGCAAGGCCCCCTGATCTGTGGTTTTGCTTTCCACAGTTTCAGTTATCTATGGTCAACACCAAGTGCCTGAGGTCTGCCCTGAAAGCCCCTGGAAATATATCCTGGGCAGGGTCTTCCCTCTTCAGTGATGTCCTTTACTTCCCCTTTCCCTTCCTTTTTTTCGTTTTTTTTTAAATGGACAGGTGGGAGACCACCAGAGCACCAAGCCAAGGAGCAGGAGTGGGTAGAGGGAACACACACACACACACACACACACACACACACACACACACACACAGGATCAGTATATGTTTCCTATATCTTCTGTTTTCAGCCATCCACAGTAGATCTTGGAATGCATCCCATGTGTATACAGAGCCCTACTGTATATTGAAATACAGTTATTAGTATTAAAAAAAAGGCCACAGACTCCCTATTTGGACCTCCTGCCCCATAGATTATAAGTTCCTTGATCTCATGGACTGTCTTGCATGGTTGTTTCCATTTTTATCCTCAGTACTTTGTATGGTGCCTGGCACAGAGCAAGTACTCAGTGGTTTATTTTCATTCACTCTAGGTTGAGCGCCATAAATGTTATGTTTAATTATTTCCAACTCTTCATAGTTTCATTCATAATTTTCTTGGCAAAGATACTAGAGTGGTTTGCCTTTTCCTTTTCTAGCTCATTTTACAGATGAGGAAATTGAGGCAAATGGGGTTAAGTGACTTGTCCAGGATCACATGGCTAGTAAGTGTTTGAATCAGATTTGAATTCAGGAACCTGTCCATTAATGTCTACTCAACACACCAACATATAGACATTTACATGTCATATGTATATGGCCTCAGCTTTCTCTGCTATGGATGAAGCATGATAAAGTGGGAGAGGCACCTAGATGTAGAGTAAGAAGAGTTGGGTTCAAATCTCCCTTCTGACTTGTATCCCTGTGTGACCATGTGTAGTCATCCTCTCAAGGTCACAGTTTCTTTATCAGTGAAATAAAAGGTTTGCATGAGGACCTCCAAATCTTTTACTCCATGAACCTTATGCATCAGACATGAACCTGGGAAAATTGCAATGTGAAGTATTTTCATGTTGACTGTCAAATCACATCATACTGAATTTGTTTTCTTTAAAAATTGTTTTTTTATGAGCCTAATCATCAACAAATAAAAACTGTCTGATATTTAAAGCACAACAAAATAGGACTGCATATGAAACCAAACTACATAGAATTTATAGAAAGAATTCTCATCAATAAGAAAATTTAGAGGCAATGGCACGAGTAGGACTTTGGACAGCTCTGCTAGGCTTCTGTGACTTTTTCAATCACTGGAAGGCATTTTCCTTAAAGAGAGTCATGGAAATCTGATCACGGTGACCCTGGCTTAAAAATGAAACTGTGCAGAGAGAACAGGCTTAAAACCAATGCTGCTGATATTTAAATAGGTTTTCTGTTCTCAGCTTTACATTATCTTTCCTTGTTTCTCACCTCTCAGATGAGACTCGGACTTTGGGAGTGGCAAGCAACAATCCCTTTTTTTTGGAAGGCCCCATAATTCAAATATTACATGACCATAGCCATAGAGGGAATGGAGCTTTGCTCCAGGGTGCCAACATCTGAAGGGGGAAATGCTTTTTCCTCACAGCAACAGTGGTATGTGCTTATAACCAGTCTCTGAGGGATGGGGTAGATGGCACAAAGGATAGTCCTTCCCAGAATTCAGTTGCATCAGGAGAATGTTGCCCCGGAGGACCCCACACATGGTGCGATTGATTTCTTCCAGGTATAACTGTACCTGTGTTGATTTCTTCTTTCTATCCTCTGTGTTGTTTCTTCTTTATCCCTGAATTTTTATCAGAAGAAGTAAGGACTGTTGGTTATCATTCTGAATGTATTAACTTTTCATTACATATGATATACATTAGAATATCTGAAAATAACAATAAAAAAAATCAAGGAAAACTGCCCTGATATCTTTGAACAAGATGGAAAAATAGAAATTAAGAGAATCTGCCAATCGCCTTTTGAAAGAGACCCCAAAATAAAGTACCCCAGGATTACTATAGTAAAATTCCAGAGCTCCCAGGCCAAGGAAAAAGTACTACAAGAAGCCAGGAGAAAACGATTCAGATATCATGGAACCACAGCCAAGATTACTCAGGACCCAGCGACTCCTACATCAAAGGACTGGAAGACACGAAATATGATATTCTGAAAGGCATTATAAATAATATAAATGTATCCATACATTTATATCTTATCCTCTCTCTCTCTCTCTATATATATATATGCATGTATGATTACTTAGATGAACTAGGGTCCAGATAATGAAAAGGAGTAAAAAAATCCCAAAGTTCTAAACAGATAAACATTTGACTTTGGAATGTGTTATATGATTTGGGGAAAGGGGTCCAGATTCATGATTATATCTTGCTTAATTTAATGTTAAATATATTTTGTGTTTTATGAAAACATTTACCAGTTGGATGTAAGAAGTGGTCATGGTGTATGATGGGGGAATAGAGGGAAGATAATATTTTTAAATAAATGTACAGTTCTTGTATAGAGAAGCAAAAGTTGATTGATGCATATACCCAGTGCAACAGTTTCTCATCTTTTTTATTTAAATCAAGGTTGGATATGCACTTTAGGGAAGGGGGATACCAATGTAATTGATAATATGCCTAGAACAAAACTTTTACTTTGAACATAAAAGTATATCCTAGCATAGAATTTCAGAATAGAAATGTTATAACATCATCAAGTGGTCATGCTAGGAAATATGCCCAGGATGAGGGAATTCATTACTTTCCAAGACACCTCATTCCACTTTTAGCTAGCTCTAATTATTTTTTCTAATCCTTACCTTCTGTCTTAGAATTAGTGTTAAGTATTGGCTCCAAGGTAGAAGAGCAGTAAGGGCTAGGCAGTGGGGTTAAATGACTTGCTCAGGGTCACACAGCTGGGAAGTATCTGAGGTCAGACTCAAACCCAAGATCTCCAAACCTAGCTCTGTATTTACTGAGCTATCCAGCTTCCCCAGATAACTCTTATTTTGTGGAAATTTTCCTTATATTGGACTGAAATCTACAGTATCTTATAAATGTTGGAGACTAAAAGGTATGAATGCATAATAAAAATGTGATTATTGTTATTAAGTTGTAGTATCTTACTGATTTTTGGTCCAGGAGCTCATAGAAGGCATCCATCCATTAGGAGCTTACATGTCCACCAAGCCTCTGCTTATAGACCTCAAGTGACAGAGAGCTCATTACTTTATTTTCAAGGCAACACTTCATGTTGAACATCTATTAGTTAGCAATAATTGTACCTGGCAGTGTGGTAGTGCTTTAAGGTTTATAATAATTTAAGGAGGTAGATCCCATTGTTATCCTCATTTTACAACCGAGGAAACTGAAGCAGGCAGAAGTTAAGTGACTTGCCTTTGGGTCAAGGAATAAGGATGTTGGATCAGAAAATAGTATTGACATTATCCCCATTTTACATTTGAGAGACACAGAAATAGGGAGGGAAGAAGAGAGAGAGAGAGAGAGAGAGAGAGAGAGAGAGA